>NW_026757489.1:0-1107 GCF_022355385.1 Mustela nigripes
GGTGGCATGTTGTCCAACGTTCAGTGTAGGAGAAACCAGCCTTCACCCTGAGGCCCCTTCATTTTTGAGTGCAACGAGGGCATAAACACGCATTGTGAACCTCAGTGTGAATCCTGTCCTCTAGTACGTGCTCTCAGTGGCTGGACGATTAGATGTAATAATGGGCTTGACATGTCTCTAGGCCCCAATTTTTAACCAGATTTCTGGTTCTCCAGTCGCCCCTCCCCAGGGCTCTACTCTGGAATCCCTCATTTGGTGGTATACCTGAGGTTGAAAATAAAAACAAAACAAAACAAATCAACAACAACAGAGCAACGGACATCTTCCATCCCACAGAATGAACCCAAACTCTTTGGACGGGGACAAACCCCCAGAGAATAAGACTCGTCCATTTCCCATGAAGTCACCCGAAAATTTCACGACCATGAGTTACACGATATCCAGAGACAAAAACTTGAGCAAGTGCCTCACTCTCGCCCTTTTTTCATATCCCGAAGAGTTCTCCTCATGTTCTGTAGATCAGTCCTTCCATACCTATGACCCAAAACATAAGCCGAGTTTGTGTTTTCAGACAACTGTTCAAACAGCCCTGGCCTACACACCCTACAGGCTCAGGCCCCTGGAGCCAAACCTGACGACTCTCCAAGGGAATTGTATGTGCCCACTCCAATGCCCACAACCCTCCTAAGAGTATAAACATCCAAAGTCCTTGAGGCCATCCCAATATTTGTGTCTTCCAAGGACAAACAGGGGCAATCTGGGCCCATCTGAGCACCTACCGGCACTCAGACCCGTAGATTGATGTCCCCAGACGTAAAAAGGAATGAAGTGGCCCCTAGGCACCTATCGGATCCATTGATTTGTTTTCCAGGCATCACTCCTCAGAGGCATGGATTTCAATAACAGCATATGCCTGTTTCTTGACTCACCCATCAGAACAAATCACATCTACACATGGGAAACTTGCACGATGGAGATGTGTGAAAACCCCTCTTTAAGAGAACCCTTCAGGGCCCCAGTGCCACCACTTCATTCCAAGGTCTCCATAGACACAAAATCATATTAGGACACACCAAGGGCGAGTCCATTTCAAATAGGCCTCCTCGG
>NW_026757490.1:0-1107 GCF_022355385.1 Mustela nigripes
GCAACCATGCTTCTCTCTCAGGCAGAGGGGATGCTAGGGCAAAGAGTATTTCGCTCCATGCAGTATCTTCCACAGTACTGCGGAGGCGAGCTCAGTCAAGCAGCAGCAGCATCCCCAAACCCAAATGTGATTTCCCAACGAATGCTATACTTTCCCAGGGGAGATGCCCAGGCTAAGAGGATTTCGCTGTATGCGGGGTTTCTCCCGCCAGGAGACTGGGCTCAGGCAAGCAGCAGCAGCCCACAGAGAATTCCTCAGCACATGCTGTGCTTTCTCAGAAGCTTTGGCTTGGAGCGACCAGCACTTCGCCGCTGCTTCCTCAGCAAGGCTTCAGTCGCGTCAGGGAAGAAGATCTGCCGGAGAGCTGGTGCCTCTTGGGCCTTGCTTTCCTGGGCTAAATGTTCGTGTCCTGGGTTCACCGTGCCAGGCCGAACTAAGCAGACACAACCACAACCGTGCAGTAGCCTGCCTAGCTAAGGAAGGCACTCTATGCACACTACCATCTCTCGGTGTAGGCATCACTTGGCCTTTTACTTTGGCGCTCAGGCGGACTCACAGACTAGGCCAGTGCTTTCCCCACAGGAAAGGCAAGGTGACAGCATCGCGGCACACCGCCCATGCACTGAATAGGGAGCTTTGTGGGACTCGTCCCCACTCCTTCCCCTTAAACCCCGTGCCTCCTCCAAGCTTCCACATCCTGGAGGAAGACGGCACATGATGGCGAGTTCTTTCTGGGAGTTGTTTCTCCAGTTCAGGTTAGGTGCCTGTTGGCAAGCCCATGTCTCCACCACGGTCAGTTGACCAAGGAGCTGCTGTCTCCTTGTGCCCAAAGGCTCAGGACAGGCATGCTTTCTGCCTAGACTCCTTCCTCAGAGTGGAGCCCTTTCCCCTGCCCTAATCTTGCCCTCGTGTCTCCTTAGCAGCCAGGCTTCCGTCACTCTGCAGTGCCAGACGTGTCCCTTTCCTTAAGGATCTTTCCACAGGTGCCACTGCGCTTCTCTCTCAGGCAGAGTGGATGCCCAGGCAAAGAGGATTTCGCTCCATACAGGTTTATTACACTGTGCGGTGGAGACTAGCTCCGGCAAGCAGCAGGCAGCATCCCACAGA
>NW_026757491.1:0-1107 GCF_022355385.1 Mustela nigripes
ACTTGAGGTAACAAACCTGATAGGAGTCCTCCCATCCCACAGATTGACGAAAAACAATTTGTATCGGGCCAAATCTACAGAGAGGAGGATTCATCCATGACCTAATAGGCCCTCCCGACATCCCACGGCCTTTGCTGCTACAAAATCAAGAAACAAAAGCCTGAGCAAATAATCTAATGGCACTGGCGAAGAAACAATATGGCATGTCTCAGAACTGTCCAATAGGTCTCAATTGTCCCGCAGAAGGAATCCTTGAAGGGGGCATCTCACAACTCCAAACGTGAGAATACCTACATTGACTCGAGACTCCGCTCCCTTTATGAAGGGGCCGTCATGCACAGAAACTCCAACCTAATCCACGTCTGATCCTCGCCCTGACGTCAGATGCATGAGATACTGGTTCAGATCTGCAGGGGGTAACTGCCGTCCCCTTGCTCGGAAGCCCAAGTCTAGATTGTGTTCTCAGACTTCCGTCCTCACTCTCCTGGCCCCGAAGCCCTCATGTTTGGCAATTCGGACCCCCAATGCAGCACTCTGCCTGCCCTCTAGAAAAAATATATTGCCTAATGAGCTGCCCCGACAGGTTAAATGAGGATAAACCTACACGGCACTCAACTGTACCCTAATTATATAGTCTAACCTGGGCACTAATGCACTCTCTGACATAACCTGAGCCCGGACCTCCTGACCAACACCCAGAGAGCTGACCGCACACAGAGCACATCAGACCCGTCATGGCCGTAGGTCATTATCAATTCCCGACCTCAGTTTTCAGGCTTCAGAACCTAGACCTTATCTCCAATCACTGCCCAGGGGTGACTCTGATGCATAAACCAGAACTCCTCCTTACCCATGGCAAGAAACCTTCTGTTTGGCATGTTGTACAATGTTCAGTTTAGGAGAAACAAGCATTTACCCTGAGGCCCCGCCCATTCTTGAGTGCGACGTGGGCATAAACACGCATTGTGACCCTTAGCGTGAGTCCTGTCCTGTAGTAAGTCCTCTCAGTGGCTGGACCATTAGATGTCATAATGGGCTTGACATGTCCCTAGGCCCCAATTTTTAACCAGATTTCTGGTTTTCCAGTCGCCCCTCCCCAGGACTCTA
>NW_026757492.1:0-264 GCF_022355385.1 Mustela nigripes
CTAATATTGTGAAAATGTCTATGCTACCTAAAGCAATCTACACATTTCATGCAATTCCTATCAAAATCCCATCCATTTTTTTTTCAAAGAAATGGGACAAATTATCCTAAAATTTGTAGGGAACCAGAAAAGATCTCAAATAGCCAGAGGAATATTGAAAGAGAAAGCCAAAGTTGGTGGCATCACAATTCCAGACTTCAAGCTCTATTACAAAGCTGTCATCATCAAGACAGTATGTTACTGGCACAAAAACAGACACATAGA
>NW_026757492.1:364-1107 GCF_022355385.1 Mustela nigripes
AACAATTCCAGACTTCAAGCTCTATTACAAAGCTGTCATCATCAAGACAGTATGTTACTGGCACAAAAACAGACACATAGATCAATGGAACAGAATAGAGAGCCCAGAAATAGGCCCTCAACTCTATGGTCAACTAATTTTCGACAAAGCAGGAAAGAATGTCCAATGGAATAAGGACAGTCTCTTCAACAAATGGTGTTGGGAAAATTGGACAGCCACATGCAGAAAAATGAAACTGGAGCATTTCCTTATACCACACACGAAAATAGAGTCAAAATGAATGAAGGACCTCAATGTGAGAAAGGAATCCATCAAAATGCTTGAGGAGAATACAGGCAGCAACCTCTTCGATCTCAGCTGCAGCAACATCTTCCTAGGAACATCGCCAAAGGCAAGGGAAGCAAGGGCAAAAATGAACTATTGGGACTTCATCAAGATCAAAAGCTTTTGCACAGCAAAGGATACAGTTAACCAAACCGAAGACAACTGACAGAATGGGAGAAGATATTTGCAAATGACATATCAGATAAAGGGCTGGTATCCAAAATCTATAAAGAGCGTAGCAAACTCAACACCCAAAGAACAAATAATCCAACCAAGAAATGGGCAGAGGACATGAACAGACATTTCTGCAAAGAAGACATCCAGTTGGCCAACAGACACATGAAAAAGTGCTCCACATCACTCGGTATCAGGGAAATACAAATCAAAACCACAATGAGATACCACCTCACACCAGTCAG
>NW_026757493.1:0-1107 GCF_022355385.1 Mustela nigripes
TTGGAGGTTTATCCTCTTAGTAGGGTTGTGGCCATTGGAGTGGGCACATACAATTCCCTTGGAGAGGGCAAGCACAGTCGTCAAGTTTGGCTCCAAGGGCCTGAGCCTGTAGGGTGTGTAGGCCAGGGCTGTTTGAATAGTTGTCTGAAAAAACAAACTCGGCTTATGTTTCGTGTCATAGGTATGGCAAGTCTTATCTACAGTCCATGAGGAGAACTCTTCGGGATATGAAAAACGGGCGAGTGTGAGGCTCTTGCTCAATTTTTTGTCTCTGGATATCGTGTCACTCATGGTCGTGAAACTTCCGGGTGACTTCAGGGGAAATGAATGATTCTTAATCTCTGGGGTTTTGGCCCATTCCAAAGATTTTAGGGTCATTCTGTGGGATGGAAGAAGTCCGTTGTTCTGTTGTTGTTGATTTGTTTAGTGTTGTTTTTCAACCTCAGGTGTCCCACCAAATGAGGGATTCCAGAGTAGAGCCCTGGGGATGGGCGACTGGACAACCAGAAATCTGGTTAAAATTTGGGGCCTAGGTCATGTCAAGCCCATTATGACATCTAATGGTCCAGCCCCTGAGAGGACGTACTAGAGGACAGGACTCACGCTGAGGGTCACAATACGTGTTTATGCCCTCGTCGCACTCATGAATCGGCGGGGCCTCAGGCTGAATGCTGGTTTCTCCTACACTGAACGTTGGACAACATGCCAACCACAAGGTTTCTTGCCATGGGTAAGGAAACGTTCTGATTTCTGCATCATAGTCACCCCTGGGCAGTGATTGGAGATAAGGTCTAGGTTCTGAAGCCTGAAAACTGAGGTAGGGAAGAGATGATGACCTAAGGCCATGGCGGGTCTGATGTGCTCAGTGTGCCGTCAGCTGTTCGGTTGTTCCTCAGGAGGTCCCGGCTCAGGTTGTGTCACACAGTGCATTACTGCCCAGGTTAGACTATATAATTTGGGTACATTCGAGTGCCGTGTAGGTTTATTCTCATTTAATGTCCCGGGCAGCTCAATAGGCAATATATTTTTTCTAGAGGGCTTGCAGAGTGCTGCAATGAATGTCCGGAATTGCCAAACTTGTAGGTTTCTGGGCCAGGAGTGTGAGGA
>NW_026757494.1:0-1107 GCF_022355385.1 Mustela nigripes
TCTTGTCATTATATTTTATTTTAGCCATTCTGATAAGTGTGTAGTGATATCTCAGTGTCATTTTAATTGCATTTCCTTGATGTCTAATTATGTCAAATTATATTATTTTGATGTTTAATGATCTGAGTTTTCTCAGTTCAAGCCCATGAAGCCACTTAGGAAAAATACAATTGCAGATGCACTCATAGACCAAATATTATTTAGAAATAAGAACAAACATTACTATCCATTCCAACAAAAAATAGATTTGTTATGCAGTAGGGATTTTATAAATTACCTGACACAACTTATATAGTAAGATGAAATGGGACAGGTGGCTTCTTGCAGCTATATACAACATCATTTTAATTTCAATTTGCAGTATAATTTTTCCAAGGTTTACACAGAATATATATTTAATGTAAATTGTGAATATTTTACACACTGTATATGGAAATTAATCAATTTTACGTTTATAACAATCAAAATTAATGGAGTTTATTTTAAATTAGTTAGCTTTCTCTGCATTGCAAGAGAGAATAATCAAGAATTGGTAAGAAAAAAATAATCTCTGTAAAATTACTGGGGGAGCATTATAAAGTGTTTGGTAACCGATCAAACTCACAATTTGGATTGAATGGCAAGTGACTTTTAAAATCTGGAACTCATTGTCAATTTTATTTCTTCATTGTGTCTTAAATGTGGAACAACAATGAGGTATTTCAAAGAGGTGAACCACAGATAGATTTCTCTAAGGGTGGGGTGAGGGCTACTCAAAAAGGAACTTGAGAGGCACCTGGGTGGCTCAGTGGGTTAAGCTGCTGCCTTCGGCTCAGGTCATAATCTCAGGGTCCTGGGATCGAGTCCCGCATCGGGCTCTCTGCTCAGCAGGGAGCCTGCTTCCCTCTCTCTCTCTGCCTGCCGCTCTGCCTACTTGTGATCTTTCTCTGTCAAATAAATAAATAAAATCTTAAAAAAAAAAAAGGAACTTGACAAGGCTTTTAAAGATATCGACAATCATTATAACATAACGTGACTGATTGTTACCCTGCTCCTAACTGGGCAAACACTTGTTGGCTTCCAAGATAGACTAACATAGTTGAGATGGTTCTAGCGGCCTTCTAGCAC
>NW_026757495.1:0-1107 GCF_022355385.1 Mustela nigripes
ACCGAGTCCATCTCCGTCACCTCCTGCGGCGTCCTGGTGCCCTGGGCCAGGTCCCGCAGGGTCTCGGGGCCCAGGATCCCGGACGTGTGCAGCTCGGAGGCGGACACCTGGCGCCTCAGGCCCCGGAAGGACACCTTGCTCAGCCGCTCCTCCGCCTCCTCGATGGCCTGGGTGAGGACGGCGACCAGGGCCGGCACGGCCAGGGCGCCGGCCGCGTGCTGGGCCAGGAGCTCGTCCCGGCGGGCCCGGCTCAGGTAGGAGGAGAAGAGGACGTCCCACACGGAGGGCCGCCGCCCCCGGAACTGGCCGACGCGCACCTCCATGGTGACGGCACGCAGGGCCTGCTCCTGGGGGCCGCCGGCGGTGGGCTCGGCGGGGGCCTGGCCCGGGGAGGGCCCCACGTCGCCGTCCCCGCCACCTCGCCCGGCTGGCCGGCCCTCCTGCGGGCCGCGGGCCGCCTCCTCCGGCCCGCGATCGGGCCCGCCGGCCGCCTCCGCCTCCTCGACGATGGCGGTCAGCCTGCGGGTCAGCGCCGGCAAGCCCAGCGTCCCCGAGCCGAAGCCGGCCAGCAGCTGCTCCCGCGTGGCGCCGCTCACGTAGCTGGACGCCAGCACGTCCCACACGGGCACCGCCGGCCCCCGCAGGCGGCCCACCTTGACCTCCATGGTGGCGGCGCGCAGGGCCCCGCGGGGGTCCGGGGGAGCCGGGCTGGGGCTCCCGCCCCCGTCGGCGCTGGCACGGGCCAGCAGCGAGGTGAGGGCAGCGCCCACCTCCTGCACGGTCAGCGCGCCCGCCCCGTACCGGCGCAGCAGGTCCTGCCGCAGGCCCTCGGGCACCTCCCGGTAGAACAGGAGCTCCCAGATGGAGACGCTCTGGCCCTGGAGCACGCCGTGGCCCGGCGCCACGCGGGCGTCACGCAGGGCGCCGCGCAGCTCCTCGCTCAGCTGGTGCACGGCGGAGCCCCGGCCGGCCAGCTGCAGCATGTAGAGCCCCGTGTCGGGGTCGAGCACGCAGCGACGCAGCAGCTGCACGTACGTGAGGTTCTCGTGCGTGTTGGGGGCGAAGAAGCCCTTGGTGTCGTCGCTCGGGTCGGCCAGGACGCGGTTC
>NW_026757496.1:0-1107 GCF_022355385.1 Mustela nigripes
AAGTTAAGGCACAGAAAATAGGTAATTTACAGATGGATTTACAGAAAACTGTCCAAGGACATGGACTGGTTCAAGAGTTAAAAACAGTAATTTTTTAAAAATCTTCCTTAAAAAAAAAGAAAGATTCAAATTATGGAGTATGGCTTTTAAAGTTCAAACAGAAGTTTTACAACTCACTAGTTTCTGTTATATTTTTTTAATTTCTCTGAGGTGGTCTTGATTAAACTCATTTGCAAAACTGATCTGACTATTTACAAATACTAAACCTACCAGAAGCATATATATTCATTGAGATATGGTGTGTACACATGTATAAAGAATGTGTGTGTGCATGTAAGTTTACACATATGTGGGGTCACCTATGAATGTACCCTCAGGCTAATATCAACCCAACGAAAGCAACTAACCAACCAATAAGAAAAAACAACAAGATTAAGATATTAAACTACATTTTAAATCATTATACCTTAAGGAAGTGAAAATCACAAGAGTAAAATCTAGTATATCAATGTTTAACTTAAAACTTACATTCTCAATGTCCTTAATGTGTATTCCCTTAATTGAATCAAAAGTGCATTGCTGGTTTAAGTGGTTCTTAAAAATTTTAATACTTTTTCAAATCATGAAAGGCGGGTCTTGTTAATTTATAGAAGGGATTAGCAAACTATGATCCACAGTCCAAATGTGGTCTGTATACTTTTTTTGTAAAGAAAGTTTTATGGGAACATAATTCACATTCATTCACTTCTTTCACGCAATTATGGCATAGCTGAGTAGTTGCAAGAGAAACCGTACGGTCCATGAAGTCTAAGCTTTTTACTATCTGTCCATTTACAGAAGAAAATGTTTCTCAAGCCCTGACCTACACTGACAAGAACTTCATGGCATATAGATGAGGAAGTGGGGGTGAGGGAGCATCCACAGGCTGAGTTCCCCCCACAAACACACCAGTGCTGGTATCCCCATGCTTCCCCTGGGGCCACCTGTGACACGATTTTAATTACCCTATTCAGAAACTACAACTTCTTTCCATTTGCACAGTGGTAGCATTCATTTCGAGAATGCTCTTTGGACCCCTAATATGTCTTCCTCCTCCCCAAAGCTTTC
>NW_026757497.1:0-1106 GCF_022355385.1 Mustela nigripes
GCAGCACTGTGTCATCGGAAATCCCAAAATGGAGGGCGTGTGGTCCAGGAGAGTGAGGACGGAAGTCTGAGAACACTAGCTATGCTTATGTTTGGGGGTGAGGGCACAGCAGGTGCACTCTGAAGAGCTTAATGAAGATCTCGTGCATCTGAAGTCAAGGCGAAGATCAGCTGTTGGCTCAGGTAGGAGTTTCTTTCCATGATCTGACTCCATGAAGATTGGGGGCATCATGTGACCTTGGAAACTTTCCATGATATGAGTTGTGAGGTGGTCCATGCACAAGGACTCCTGTTAGACAGTCGAGACCTGTTGGATGGCTCAAGGATGTCCCATAAGGAACGACGCAAGAGCAGGATTCTAAGGGTTCTAAGGATCTCTAAGGAGAGATGCCTGGAAACCAAAGCAATGGATCCCATAGGTGCCTATGGGCCTGTTCGTTCCTTTTTACCTCTGGGGACATCAGTCTACGGGTCTGAGTGCAGGTAGGTGCTCAGATGGGACCAGATTGCCCCTGTTTGTCCTGGGAAGCCCCAAATATAGGGATGGCCACAGGGACTTTGGAGGTTTATCCCATTAGTAGGGTTGTAGCCATTGGAATGGGCACATGCAATTCCCTTGGAGAGGGCAAGCCCAGTCTTCATGTTTGGCTCCAGGGGCCTGACCCTGTAGGGTGTGTAGGCCAGGGCTGTTTGGAAAAATGTCTGAAAACACAAACTCGGCTTATGTTCTGGGTCATAGGTATGGCAGGACTGATCTACAGACCATGAGGAGAACTCTTCGGGATATGAAAAAAGGACGAGTGTGAGGCTCTTGCTCAAGTTTTTGTCCCTGGATATCGTGTCACTCATGGTCGTGAAATTTCTGGGTGACATCATGGGAAATGGACGAGTCTTTCTCACAGGGGTTTAGGCCCCGTCCAAAGGGTTTGGGTCATTCTGTGGGATGGAAGAAGTCCGTTGTTCTGTTGTTGTTGATTTGTTTTGTTTGGTTTTTCATCCTCAGGAGTCCCACCAAATGAAGATTCCAGAGTAGAGCCCTGGGGAGGGGAGACTGGACAACCAAATCTGGTTAAAAATTGGGGCCTAGGTACATGTCAAGCCCATTAT
>NW_026757498.1:0-1106 GCF_022355385.1 Mustela nigripes
TGAAGGACCCACATATAGTCCTGCTCAAAATGTGAATCAAACTGCCCTCCCAGCTTTTAAATGGGGTCTGTATTATTCCCACTCCCCCTTTAAGCAGGAGCTATAGAATGTCATATGACATGACAGGCAGGAGCACAGGAGTGATGGGGCAATTATAAAGCTATTGGTCATGGAAGAATGAAAAGAAAGAGGGAAAAAAACCCACAAGGAATAAATAATTGTTCAAAAAAAAAAAAGGATTTGAATGTATTACTGAGGATTTAGTGAGTCTGCTATCTTTGAAGTAGTGTGAATGGGTATGGAACTACTCTGTCAGCTGGGCTATCTACTGTGGGTCTCAGACATCAAAGGAAAGGCCAGATGAACTGATGTTGGCTCTTAAACTATAGCAACAGAAATGATCCCGGAAAGTAATTTAAAAACATGAAAAATTGTGTTGTTTAGGAGAATAGACAACAATTGTAACAATGAAATGAAATTTTAGAGACATTTCAAAGTCTTCAAATAAATATATTTGTTACTCAACAAAACAAATGAAGGGATAGTTCCACCACCCAAAGAAGAATGAATTATAAAACAGAATGAGAAGGTATTTTGAAAAGGTTATATAAAAATTAATTAGATTGACTGGAATAGTCATTGGAATAAAAGTTAACTTAGAAGGAATCTAGTGTAGACCAAACATAGACCAGGAGAGAATCTGAGACAGAGAATATTGCTAATGAATTTACCAAGTAGTCAATATGTAGCAAAGGGATATAAAAATGTAAATGAATACTATAAATAATACAAATGAATATGACATGCATAAATAGCCAATAGCTTTTTAAAAGTTTATCTGCATGATACATAAACATGGTTCACGTTTTGGACCACTAATTCTGTATTTACCACACTAGTGCAACATGATTCTTAAGGAAGTTATTAGTTCCAGAAAGAACAAGACAAGAATTTCTTTCCCTTAATTCTGACCTATATCTGGGAAAGTTTTGTGAAAATAAGAAGGAAGAAGTGTGATTTTCTTTTTCTTTTTTAAACCTGGTTGGTTTCCTTTTCAACAGAGTGTCCAGATGGCAAGCCTTGATTCCCTGGGAAACACTGGCCAT
>NW_026757499.1:0-397 GCF_022355385.1 Mustela nigripes
TTCAACTCATTTAAGACCATCCTCAGGAAAGTCCATTCCAACTCAGCCCCCTCTGATGCTAACCCAAGCCAGCAGATCGAATGTTTCTTGTTGCTAGGAGACAACTGGAATTGTGGCTGTCTGCCCAGGCATCCATACTTAGAACCCTGTTCTGGAAAATACCTTATGAGACGTCCTGGAGCCATCTAACAAATCTTAATTGTCCCACAGAAGGAATCCTTGCGGTTTGGAGAATCTCACAACTCTAATAGTGGGAAAACCCCCATGGCCTCCTAATACCCCCCCCTTCATGAAAGGGCCAACATGGACAGAAACTCCAACCTGAGCCAAAGTCTGATCCTCGACCTGACTTCAGACTCATGAGATCTCAATTCAGCTCTGCAGAGTGTGACTGCCA
>NW_026757499.1:497-1106 GCF_022355385.1 Mustela nigripes
CCATGCTGCTAATAAGAAACCCCAAATGATTATCTAATGCATGCCACTCGACTGTAAAGCAATTATACAGCCTACCCTGAATGCGAATGCCCTGTCTGGCACAGCCTGAGACAAGACATCCCAAACGACACCTAGACAGCTGGCTCCAACCTGGACACAAGGGACCCGCTATGGCTGTAGTTCGTCATCTCTTCCCATCCTCGGTTTTCAGGCTTCAGAACCTAGACCTTATCTCCAATCAATGCCCAGGGGTGAACGTGATGCAGAAATTAGAATTCCTCCTTCCCATGGCCAGAAACCTTGTGGTTAGCATGTTGTCCAACGTTCAATGTGGGAAAATCTGCATTGTCGGAAAGGCCACGCCAGTGCTTGAAGGCCGCCCAGGGCACAGACATGCATTGTGACCTGTAGCGTGAGTCCCGTATTAAAGTAACGCCTCTCAGAGGCTGGACCAAGATCCTGCATATGGGGCTTGTCAAATCCATAGGCCCCCAGGCATAACCAGAGAGCGAGTATTCCAGTTGTCAGTACCCACTGCTATGCTCCAGAATCCCTCTACTGAGGGGACACATGAAGCAGAAAACAGGACTCTTCCCTTCCCACAGAATG
>NW_026757500.1:0-1106 GCF_022355385.1 Mustela nigripes
GTTTCTTGCCATGGGGAAAGAGTTCTGATATCTGCATCATTTTCAAAACCGGGCCGTGTTTGGAGATAAGGTCTAGGTTCTGAATGCTGAAAACCGAGGTTGAGAAGAGATGACGACCTAAGGCCATGGCGGGTCCGATGTGTTCAGTGTGCGGCCAGCTGTCTGGGTGGGGCCCGGAGGTCCAGGCTCAGGCTGTGTCAGAAAGGGCATTAGTGCCCAGGTCAGCCTATATATTTGGGGTACAGCCGAATGGCGTGCAGCTTGATCCTCATTTGGGGTTTCTGGGTAGCCCCAGAGGGCAATGTTTTTCTTCTGGAGGGCAGGCAGAGTGCTGCATTATAGTTCTGGATTGCCAAAATGGAGGTCTTGTGGGCCAGTAGTCTGAGGACTGAAGTCTGAGAAACCAAGTAGGCCTAGGTTTCTGGGTGAGGATATGGCAGGCACAATCTACAGACCTGAATCGAGATCTCGTGCATCTGAAGTCAGGACGAGGATCAGACGATCGCTCAGGTTGGACATTCTGTCCCTGATAGCCCCTACTTGAAGGCGGGGTGGATCACGAGGCCATGGGTGTTTTCCCACGATGACAGTTGAGAAGTTCCCAACTGCAAAGATTCTTCTGCAAGACAATTGAGACCTGTTGGATGGCTCCAGGAGGATTCCGAGCAGGGTACTAAGGATGGATGTCTGGGTAGCCCACCTCGCATTCCACCGGTCTGCATGAAACAAGACAGGTTAGATCTGCTGGATCTGGGGGAGCAACCGAAGAGGCTGATGTGAAATGGACTCTTCCGTGGATGTGTCCTAATATAATTTTGTGTCTATGGAGACCTTGGAATGAAGCGGTGGCACTTCCGCCCTGAAGGGTTCTACTAAAGAGAGGCTTTCACACAGCTCCATTGTGCAAGTTTCCCATGTGTAGATGAGATTTGTTCTGATGGGTGAGTCAAGAAACAGCCATATGCTGTTATTGAAATCCATTCCTCTGAGGAGAGATGCCTGGAAACCAAAGCAATGGATCCGATAGGTGCCTAGGGGCCTGTTCATTCCTTTTTACCTCTGGGGACATCAGTCTATGGGTCTGAGCACCTACCGGCACTCAGACC
>NW_026757501.1:0-1106 GCF_022355385.1 Mustela nigripes
CACAGTCTTCATGTTGGGCTCCAGGGTCCTGAGCCTGTAGGGTGTGTTGGCTAGGGCTGTTTGGACAGTTGTCTGAAAACACAAACTCGGCTTATGTTTCAGGTCATAGGTATGGCAGGACTGATCGACAGACCATGAGGAGAACACTTCGGGATATGAAAAAAGGGCGAGTGTGAGGCTCTTGCTCAAGTTTTTGTCTCTGGATATCGAGTCACTCATGGTCGTGAAATTTCCAGGTGACTTCATGGGAAATGGACCAGTCTTATTCTCTGCTGGTTTGTCCCCGTCCAAAGTGTTTGGGGTCATTCTGAGGGATGGAAGAAGTCCGTTGTTCTTGATTTGTTTTGTTTTTCAACTTCAGGATTCCCACCAAATGAGGGATTCCAGAGTAGAGCCCTGGGGACGGGCGACTGGACAACCAGAAATCTGGTTAAAAATTGGGGCCTAGGGACATGTCAAACCCATTATGACATCTAATGGTCCAGCCACTGAGAGGACGTACTAGAGGACAGGACTCACGCTGAGGGTCACAATGCGTGCTTATGCCCTCATCGCACTCAAGAATGGGTGAGGACTCAGGGTGAATGCTGGTTTCTCCTACACTGAACGTTGGACAACATGCCAACCACAAGGTTTCTTGCCATGGGTAAGGAAGTGTTCTGATTTCTGCATCACGGTGACACGTGGGCAGTGATTGGAGATAAGGTCTAGGTCCTTAAGCCTGAAAACTGAGGTAGGGAAGAGATGATGACCTAAGGCCTTGGCGGGTCTGATGTGCTCAGTGTGCGGTCTGCTTTCTGGGTGTTGGTCACGAGGTCCAGGCTCAGGTTGTCAGACAGTGCATTAGTTCCTAGGTTAGACTATATATTTTGGGTGCATTCGAGTGCCGTGTAAGTTCTTATCTGAAGAACTCTTCAGGATATGAAGAATGAGCGAGTCTGAGGCGCGTGCTCAGGGATTTGTCTCTGGATTTTGTATCAGCGATGGCCGTGGAATGTTGGGTAGTCCTAATGGGCCATGGACGAATCTTGCTCTCTGTGGATTTGGCCCGATCCCAATTGTTTTTCGTCAATCTGTGGGATGGGAGGACTCCTTTCAGGTTTGCT
>NW_026757502.1:0-1106 GCF_022355385.1 Mustela nigripes
CACCCTGACCCTGACACTAACACGGGCCCTGACCCGAAACCTAACACTGAACCTAACCCTATAACTAACCCCTAACATTATCCCTGACACTGACCCTAACCCGGTCTAACCCTAACCCTCAACCTACCACCAAACATAACCGTAACGCCACTTTAACAATAAACCTGACCCTCTCCCTGACCCTGATCATAACTCTAACTCTGAACTTTGCCTATGTCAGACCTTAACCTTAAACCTGACCCTGGCCTTGATCTTAACACTGACCCTAACCCTGACTGTAAACCTAATTCTGACCCAATCTGTGATTCTGAACAGAATCGTAACCCTAAAGCTAACCCTGATCCTGAACCTACTCATAAAACAGAACCTAAACATAAAGCTGACCTTACCATAACCATGAACCTAACCCTGACTCAGACCCTAACCCTGACACTAAAACAGTCCCAATTCTAACCCTGTCCCTGACATGAACCTTGCCCCAAAACCAAATCTTGAACCTGACACTAAATCTGACCATAACCCTTAACCTGACCCTAAACCTAACCGTCACCATAACACTGACCCTGACCCTGACTCTGACTATAACACTAACCCTTATCCTACTGTGAGCCTGTCCCTAAACCTAACCATGATCGTAACCCTAACCGTGACCCCTACCCTAAGTCATCCGCTAACCCTGATGCCAACAACGTCTAACCCTAACCCTAACCCTAAATATTTCGAAACCCTAATCCTAACACTAACCTAGTCTAATCCCAGCACCGTTCCCTCAGCGGGGACAAAAGCTGCACCCAGGCCTCCCAGGGGCTGGGGGGAGGCTGTATGGGGGTCATTGGATGGGCACTGCATTGAGTGGATTGTGAGCCCTGAGCAGCTTGGGGACCGGCGGCTCAGGGAGCTCTGGTGCAGCAGGAAGTGTGGTAAGGAGCCCCCAGGCAGTGGTGACCTCACTTCCCTGACGACAGAGACCAACGGAATTGGAACCCACGTATCCAGGCACCCCATTACAGAGAAAACCCCCCTGCCCAGCTCATTTCTAGGCACATCCTAAAAGAAGCAACATGTTCTTCTGCTGTATTGAAGCCTAGAGGATGCAGGGAGAAGAG
>NW_026757503.1:0-1106 GCF_022355385.1 Mustela nigripes
GAGAGCGAGCACAGGCAGACAGAGTGGAAGGAAGAGTCAGAGGGAGAAGCAGGCTCCCTGCGGAGCAAGGAGCCCGATGTGGGACTCGATCCCAGGACGCTGGGATCATGACCTGAGCCGAAGGCAGCTGCTTAACCAACTGAGCCACCCAGGCGTCCCAGCGGAACAGACTTTTAAAAGTCCTGATTTTGTGCGCGGTTATTCTGCCGCTTGCCGGGAGCCGGCCCCTCCCCCCGGGGTCTATCTTCCCATCGCTTTGGATTCACTTCTCTGCCAGTACTACCTTTCAGAAAGTGGTTGTTTTTCTGTTTCCAGAATTGCTGTTCTTCTTCTCTTCGATCTGCTGATGGATTTTCAGGTGTTTACAATCTTTAGATAAGCTATCTAGCTGATCTCTGGCTAGCTGAAGTAGTCTCAGCCTGCTACTTCTCCGCCATCTTGACTCCTCCCGGTAAGATTTCATTTTTGATGGCTGCATAATATTCCATTGTGTATATATACACCACTTCTTTATCCATTCATTTGGGCCATATAAATAGTTAGCCTATTGTGGACATTGCTGCTATAGTTAGCTTATTGTGGACATTGCCGCAATAAACATTGTGGTACATGTGTCACTTCAGCTTACTAAACTTTTGGGTAAATACCCATTAGTACAATTGCTACGTTGTAAGGTAGCTTTATTTTCAACTTTCTGAGGAACCTTCATACTGTTTTCTATTTCTTTTTAAATATAATTTATTTATGTGAGAGAGAGAGAATGAGAGGCAGAGAGCATGAGAGGGGAGAATGTCAGAGAAAGAAGCAGAACCTGATGTGGAACTTGATCCTGAACTGAAGGCAGGTGCTTAACCAACTGAGCCAGCCAGGTACCCTCTATACTATTTTCCAGAGTGCCTGCATGTGCTTGCCTTCCCACCAATATGCTTGCCACAACCTGTCATTTCCTGACTTGTTAATTTTAGCCGTTCTGACTAGTGTGAAATGGTGTCTAATGCAAGTTTTGATTTATATATCTTGATGCCCACTGAGGCTGAAGATATTTTATGTGTCTCTTGACCATTTGTGTGCCTTCTTCTTCTTCTTTTTTTTTTTTTTAAGATTTT
>NW_026757504.1:0-1106 GCF_022355385.1 Mustela nigripes
GAGACCAAGTTCACCTACCAAGGAGTGCGGTTTCAATACCAAGGAGAGCAGCAGAATTCCAGAGGAGGAGAAAGCAAAGCACGGAACTCATGGCTTTTTCCCTGTGATTATTTTTAGTCTTGCAGTTAATGTAATTTTTTTCTTTTTCATTTTCTGCTTTTTTTCTTGCCTTCTGGTAAAATTTTTTTTAACTACTACCTTTTTCTTTGTTAATGTTTTTTAACAAGTTTATCTAATATATATATATTTTTCTTATTTGTTTTCTTTTTTTAAATTCTTTTATTTTCTTTTTTCTTTCTTCCTTTTGAACCTCTTTTTATTCCCTATCTCCCCCCTCACGATTTGGGATCTCTTCTAATTTGGTTAAAGCATATTTTCTGGGGTTGTGGCCACACTTTTAATATTTTACTTGCTCATTCGTATACTCTTATCTGGACAAAATGAAAAGATGGAAAAGTTCAACAAAAAAAAGAACAAGAGGCAGGACCGAAGGATAGGGACCTAATCAATACAGACATTGGTAATATGTCAGATCTAGAGTTCAGAATGGCAATTCTCAAGGTTCTAGCCAGGCTCTAAAAAGGCATGGAAAATATTTAGAAAAACCCTCTTAAATATATAAAAGCCCTTTCTCAAGAAATAAACGAACTAAAATCTAACCAAGTTGAAATCAAAAAAGCTATTAATGAGGTGCAATCAAAAATGGAGGCTCTCACTGCTAGGATAAATGAGGCAGAAGAAAGAATTAGTGATATAGAAGAACAAATGACAGAGAATAAAGAAGCTGAGCAAAAGAGTGACAAACAGCTACTGGACCACGAGGGGAGAATTCGAGAAAAAAGTGACACCATAAGACGAAACAACATTAGAATAATTGGGATTCCAGAAGAAGAAGAAAGAGAGAGGGGAGCAGAAGGTATACTGGAGAGAATTATTGGGGAGAATTTCCTCAATATGGCAAAGGGAACGAGCATCAAAATTCATGAGGTTCAGAGAACGCCCCTCAAAATCAATAAGAATAGGCCCACACCCTGTCACCTAATAGTAAAATTTACAAGTCTCAGTGACAAAGAGAAAATCCTGAAAGCAGCCCGGGAAAAGAAGTC
>NW_026757505.1:0-1106 GCF_022355385.1 Mustela nigripes
TTTGGGAAAGTCTTGCCTTCTTGTTCTTCCTCAGAATTATTCTTAGCTCTTTACATCACCATATAGGTTGTAGAATCAGCTCATTACACATACATACTGACAATTTCCCTGCACCCCCAATATATATACACACACCAACCTGTTAGGATAATGTTTGGGAATACATTGAATTTATAGATAGATTAGTTTGGAAAGAATTGATATATTTTATTTATTTATTTATTTATTATTTTTTTAAAGATTTTATTTATTTATTTGACAGAGAGAAATCACAAGTAGATGGAGAGGCAGGCAGAGAGGGGGGGGGGGGAAGCAGGCTCCCTGCCGAGCAGAGAGCCCAATGCGGGACTCGATCCCAGGACCCTGAGATCATGACCTGAGCCGAAGGCAGCGGCTTAACCCACTGAGCCACCCAGGCGCCCCAAGAATTGATATATTTTAAAATTGAGTTTTCTATTCCATGAATATAGTGCATCCCTTCCATTTAGTTAGGTTTTCGTGTGTGTGTGTGTGTGTGTGTGTTGGCAGGGGGAGAGAGAGAAATTGAGATAGATCTACTCCAATATATCTTTTCATCCATCCATTTATGAAGTTTTATAACATTCTCTATAAATATCTTACACATATTTTGTTAAATTTGTTCATTGACATCTGACATTATTTTTATGCTGTGGGAAATACAATTCCATTTTCATCTTCTATTCAATTGGAATTTATATGCTATTTCTAAAAGCAGTTTCCCTAGCAATTAAAAAATATAAACAGCCTTTTTCTTTTCTTTTCTTTTTTGAGAAAGAGAGAGAGAAGGAGAGAGCAGGGTGGGGATATATGGGAATGGGCAGAGGAAATGGGAAAGAGAAAGAATCTTAGGCAGGATTGATCTCACAACCCAGGATCATAACCTGAGCTAAAATAAAATATCAGATGCTCTAACTGACTGAGCCCCCCAGGCGTCCCTACACACAACTTTTTAAGACTAAAGTTAACTAGCATTCCTAATTTCTACCAAGATGATGCAAGGATCCTAAGATACTTTATTTCAGTCCTGACTCATATATTTAAATTGCTTTTCAATTTTATAAAACTTGAGTATTATTGTTTTATGC
>NW_026757506.1:0-464 GCF_022355385.1 Mustela nigripes
AAAAAAAAAAAAAAGAATGCTGCATTGTAGTTCTGGATTGCCAAACTGGTGGGCATGTGGGCCAGTAGTCTGAGGACGGAAATCTGAGAACCCTGGCTAGGCCTAGTTTTCTGGGTGAGGATATGGCAGGCACAATCTACAGACCTGAATCAAGATCTCGTGCATGTGAAGTCAGGGCGAGGAACAGTCGATCGCTCAGGTTGGACATTCGGTCCCTGATGGCCCCTTCTTGAAGGTGGGGTGGATCTCGAGGCCTTGGGGGTTTTCCCACGATGGGAGTTGTGAGAAGCTCCCAAATGCAAAGATTCTTCTGCAGGACAATTGAGACCTGTTGGTTGGCTCCAGGACAACGATTCCGAGCAGGGTTCTAAGGATGGATGGCTGGGTAGCCCACCTCGCATTCCAATTGTCTCCAAGAACAAGACATGTTAGATCTGCTGGATCTGGGGGAGCAACCGTGGAGG
>NW_026757506.1:564-1106 GCF_022355385.1 Mustela nigripes
GTGAAGTGTGTAAACCTGGTGATTCACAAACCTGTACCCCTGGGGATAAAAATATATGTTTATCAAAAATAAAAAATTAAAAAAAAAAAAAAGAATGCTGCATTGTAGTTCTGGATTGCCAAACTGGTGGGCATGTGGGCCAGTAGTCTGAGGACGGAAATCTGAGAACCCTGGCTAGGCCTAGTTTTCTGGGTGAGGATATGGCAGGCACAATCTACAGACCTGAATCAAGATCTCGTGCATGTGAAGTCAGGGCGAGGAACAGTCGATCGCTCAGGTTGGACATTCGGTCCCTGATGGCCCCTTCTTGAAGGTGGGGTGGATCTCGAGGCCTTGGGGGTTTTCCCACGATGGGAGTTGTGAGAAGCTCCCAAATGCAAAGATTCTTCTGCAGGACAATTGAGACCTGTTGGTTGGCTCCAGGACAACGATTCCGAGCAGGGTTCTAAGGATGGATGGCTGGGTAGCCCACCTCGCATTCCAATTGTCTCCAAGAACAAGACATGTTAGATCTGCTGGATCTGGGGGAGCAACCGTGGAGG
>NW_026757507.1:0-1106 GCF_022355385.1 Mustela nigripes
TGGGATTGGGAGGGAGACAAACCATAAGTGACTCTTCATCTCACAAACAAACTGAGGGTTTCTGCGGGGAGGGGGGTGAGAGAAGGGGGTGGGCTTATGGACATTGGGGAGGGTATGTGCTTTGGTGAGTGCTGTGAAGTGTGTAAACCTGGTGATTCACAGACCTGTACCCCTGGGGATAAAAATATATGTTTATAAAAATTTAAAAATTAAAAAAAAATCTGTAATAAATATTCTCATATTTGATAGTATAAAACTCAATGTTTGGATGGCCAAAGATACCATTAACAAAATCAGTAGGAAATTGAAAGAATTTAGAAAACATATTGATAATAATGGATGGCAGGTAAAGCTCTAACAAATTCCTAAGATGAGCAATGACAATAAAATGGACTAAAGTTTTTTTGTTTTGTTTTACTTCCACTGTACCTAATATACATTGTATATTATTATATTATTATTATAATAATATTATTATTACCTAATATACACTGTATATTATTAACATAATATATATTCAGGTGTGAAATGTAGTGATTCAACAATTTCATATATTCCTCAGTGCTTAAAATAAGTGTACTCTTAATCCCCTTCACCTATTTCAGCCATCCTCCCACTCACTGCCCCACTGGTAACCATCTGTTTGTTTTCTATTGTTAGGAGTCTATTTTTTGCTTTCTCTCTCTTTTTCCTTTGTTCTTTTCTTCTGTTTCTAAAATTCCACATATGAATGAAATCATATGGTATTTGCATTTCTCTGATTCACTTCTTTTTTTTTTAAGGCTTTTATTTAATTATTTGAGAGACTGAGAGAGAGAGACAGAGAGCGTGGACAAGCAGAAGAGCACAAGCACCGGGGTTAGGAAGGGCAGAGGCAGAGTGAGAAGCAGGTTGTCCACTGAGCAGGGAGTCTGATAAAGGGCTTGATCCCAGGACTCTGGGTTCAGGACCTAAGCTGAAGGCAGACTCTTAGCCAGCTGAGCCACTCAGGAACCCCTGTAATTCACTTAGGTTGCTTAGCATTGTACTCTGGAGATACATCCATGTTGTTGCAAATGGTAAGATTTTATTCTTTTTATGGCTAAATAATATTCATACACACACAC
>NW_026757508.1:0-1106 GCF_022355385.1 Mustela nigripes
GGCCTCGAGATTCGGCTCCCTTTATGAAGGGGCCGAATCTCGAGGCCGTGGAGGTTTTCCCTCGTTGGGAGTGGTGGGCTGCCCCCTCCAAGGATTCCTTCTGCGGGACAATTGAGACCTGTTGGACAGCTCCAGGACATCCCATATGGATGAGTCCAGACCAACGTTCGAGGATGGATGCCTGGGAAGCCCGCCTCGCATTCTAATTGTCTCCTAGCGACAAGGCAGTTTAGATCTGAAGGCTCTGCGGGAGCAACCGGGGTGGCTGAGTTGAAATGGATTTTCCTGAGGATGGGTCTAATGTGTGTTTGTGTCCATGAGGGCCTTGGAATGGGGCGGTGGCACCGGGAACCTGAAGTATTTTCCTAAGCTTTTGACATAGCTCCCATGCACAAGTTTCCTTGTGGAGACAAGTTTGGTTATGATGGGTGCCTCAGGAAAACCCCAATGCTGGTATTGGAATCCAGGGTTTTGAGGAGATATGCCTTTAAACCAAAGCAATGGATCCGATTTTGGCCTAGGGTCCTGTCTGGTTCATTCTTCTTCTCTGTGGACATTCTTCTAGGGTATGAGTGGAGTTAGATGCTCAGCTGTTGTCAGACTGCCCTTTTTTGTCCCGGGCGACCTATACTATTGGGATGGTCTCGGGGCCTTTGGCGGGTTCTCCTAATTTGTACGATTTTGGACAATGGAATGGGCAGAATTCCCATGGATTGGGTAGGCACAGTCCTAATATGTGGCTCCAGTGTCCCCAGCCTGGAGGGTATGTGGCCCAGGACTTTGAGGACAGAAGTCTGAAAACACAAACTCAGCTTATGTTTGGGGATGTAGGTATGGCAGGCCCGATCTAAAAAACCATGAGAAGACATCTTCAGGATATGAAGATAGTGCGAGTCTGAGGCGCTTGCTTAGGCTTTTGTCTCTGGATTTTGTATCAGCGATGGCCGTGGAATGTCAAGGAGGCCTCATGGGCCATGGACGAATCTTGCTTTATGTGGATTTGTCCCGATCCCAATTGTTTTTCGTCAATCTGTTGGATGGAGGACTCCTTTCAGGGTTGTTACATCAGGTGTCCCACCAAAAGAGGAATTCCAAAGCAGAGCCCC
>NW_026757509.1:0-1106 GCF_022355385.1 Mustela nigripes
GGACACAACCACGGGAGAGTCCATTTCAACTCAGCCTCCTCGGTTGCCCCCCCAGATCCAGCATATCTAACCTGTCTTGTTGCATGGAGACAATTGGAATGCGAGGTGGGCTACCCAGCCATCCATCCTTAGAACCCTGCTCGGAATCGTTGTCCTGGTGCCAACCAACAGGTCTCAATTGTCCTGCAGAAGAATCTTTGAAGTTGGGAGCTTCTCACAACTCCCATCATGGGAAAACCCCCATGGCCTCGTGATCCAACCCCCCCTTCAAGAAGACGATCGTCTGATCCTCGCCCTGACTTCAGATGCACGAGATCTCGATTCAGGTCTGTAGATTGTGCCTGCCATATCCTCACCCAGAAACCTAGGCCTAGTTGGGTTCTCAGACTTCCGTTCTCAGGATACTGGCCCACAAGCCCTCCAGTTTGGCAATCCAGAACTACAATGCAGCACTCTGCCTGCCCTCCAGAAGAAAAACATTGCCCTCCGGGCTACCCAGAAATACCAAATGAGGATCAACCTGCACGCCATTCGGCTCTACCCAAAATATATAGGCTGACCTGGGCACTAATGCCCTTTCTGACACAGCTTGAGCCTGGACCTCCTGTCCCCACCCAGACAGCTGGCCGCACACTGAGCACATCGGACCCACCATGGCCTTAGGTCGTCATCTCTTCTCAATCTCGGTTTTCAAGCTTCAGAACCTAGACCTTATCTCCAATCACGGCCCGGTTTGAAAATGATGCAGAAATCAGAACTCTTTCCCCATGGCAAGAAACCTTGTGGTTGGCATGTTGTCCAAGGTTCAGTGTAGTTGAAAGCCGTGTGGCCCATGAGTCTCCGCCCATTCTTGCGGTCCACATTGGTCACAAACACACCTTGTGACCCTCAACCTGAGCCCAGTCCTCAGGTAAGGCCTCTCAGTGGCTGGATGGAGAGACAGCATATTGGGCTTGCCATGCCCCTAGGCCCCAATTTTTAACCATAGTTCGGGTTGTCCCTTCACTCTTCCCCAGGGCTCTGCTTTGGAATTCCTCTTTTGGTGGGACACCTGAGGTAACAAATCTGAAATGAGTCCTCCCATCCCACAGATTGACGAAAAACAA
>NW_026757510.1:0-1106 GCF_022355385.1 Mustela nigripes
TGAGGACAGGACTCACACTGAGGGTCACAATGCGTGTTTATGCCCTCGTCGCACTCAAGAATGGGCGGGGCGTCAGGGTGAATGCTGGTTTCTCCTACACTGAACGTTGGACAACAAGCCAACCACATGGTTTCTTGCTTTGGGTAAGGAAGAGTTCTGATTTCTGCATCATAGTCACCCCTGGGCAGTGATTGGAGATAATGTCTAGTTTTTGAAGCCTGAAAACTGAGGTAGGTAAGAGAGGATGACCTACGGCCATGGTGGGTCTGATGTGCTCAGTGTGCAGCCAGTTCTCTGGGTTGGGCCAGGAGGTCCAGACTCAGGCTGTCTCAGAAAGGGCATTAGTGCCCAGGTCAGCCTATATATTTGGGGTACAGCCGAATGGCATGCAGGTTGATCCTCATTTGGGGTTTCTGGTTAGCCCCAGACGGCAATGTTTTTCTTCTGGAGGGCAGGCAGAGTGCTGCATTGTAGTTCTCGATTGCCAAACTGGAGGGCTTGTGGGCCAGTAGTCTGAGGACGGAAGTCTGAGAACCCAAGCTAGGCCTAGGTTTCTGGGTGAGACCTGAATCGAGATCTCGTGCATCTGAAGTCAGGGCGAGGATCAGTCGATCGCACAGGTTGGACATTCTGTCCCTAATGGCCCCTTCCAGATGGGGGGGGTGGATCACGAGGCCATGGGGCTTTTCCCACGATGGGAGTTGTGAGAAGCTTCCATAGCAAAGATTCTTCTACAGTACAATTGAGACCTGTTGGTTGGCTCCAGAACAACGATTCCGAGCAGGGTTCTAAGGATGGATGACTGGGTAGCCCACCTCCCATTCCAATTGTCTAGAGCAACAATACAGGTTAGATCTGCTGCATCTAGGGGAGCACCCGAGGAGGTTGAGTTGAAATGGACTCTCCCATGGATGTGTCCTAATATGATTTTGTGTCTATGGAGACCTTGGAATGAATCGGTGTCTCTGGGGCCCTGAAGGGTTCTCCTAAAGAGAGGCTTTCACACAGCTCCATCGTGCAAGTTTCCCATGTGTAGATGATATTTGTTCTGATGGGTGAATCAAGAAACAGCCATATGCTGTTATTGAAATCCAGGCCTCTGAGGA
>NW_026757511.1:0-1106 GCF_022355385.1 Mustela nigripes
AAAGGCCCTCGCTGTTTTTGCCTTTAAGGGGGTACCGTTCGTCTTGAGGACATCTTATAAGGAGTCCTCCAAGCGAGAAAGATCGTTCCCCATTCCGAGGAAACTTTATCTTATCCTCACCGTACAACTTCACAAACACTCTAACGTCTTATCGTCTACGGGGAACTTCTTATCGTCCCTGAAGAACTTCATAAACACCCTTACGTCCGATCGTCTTCAGGGAACTTCCCTGTCAATAGACAGAAAGAGGTGCACTCTTTACCTTATCGTTGCTCTTATCTCGATCCTCCTTCTGCGTCTGGAGATAGGGATGCCGGGTTTCGGCACCAGTTGTCGCACTCAGCCCGCAAAAACGACCCGCAGACGAGGTGAGTGGCAAGCTTCTTTTATGAGTAATGGCGGCCGCGCCACACCAAGCACTTACAGCAGTATTTATTCACGAAGTTCACCCGTTCTCGCCTCCCTATTTGGCCAATCATAACGCCGTGCATGCAGTGTCCTTGTGGACCCTTATGTAACCATACAGGACTCTATTGTTCTCTAGCGGTGATCATGCGTTTATCTCTTGGCTCCTGATGCTGTGTGCGTCAGCCACGAGTGCACCCGCATCCTCCTAAACCAATCATTCTCAGTTCCTCAATCTTCAGGCACTCCCGTCTACGTGACTCCTTGCATCTGCTGGATGGCTCTCCACAGGACCCGACATGGCCTTAGGTTGTCATCTCTTCTCAACCTCGGTTTACAGGCTTCAGATCCTAGACCTTATCTCCAAATAAGGCCCGGGTTTGAAAATGATGCAGAAATCAGAACTCTTTCCCCATGGCAAGAAACCTTGTGGTTGGCATGTTGTCCAAGGTTCAGTGTAGTGGAAACCAGTGTGGCCCATGAGGCCCCGCCCATGCTTGCGGGCCACATTGGTCACAGACACACATTGTGACCCTCAGCCTGAGCCCAGTCCTCAGGTAAGGCCTCTCAGTGGCTGGATGGAGAGACAGCATATTGGGCTTGCCGTGCCCCTAGGACCCAATTTTTAACCATAGTTCGGGTTGTCCCTTCACACTTCCCCAAAGCTCTGCTTTGGAATTCCTCTTTAGGTGAGACACCTG
>NW_026757512.1:0-1106 GCF_022355385.1 Mustela nigripes
GGTTCTTTTCAGAAGAACTCTTCAGGATATGAAGAATGAGCGAGTCTGAGGCGCGTGCTCAGGGTTTTGTCTCTGGATTTTGTATCAGCGTTGACCGTGGAATGTTGGGTAGGCCTCATGGGCCATCGACGAATATTGCTCTCTGTGGATTTGGCCCGATCCCAATTGCTTTTCGTCAATCTGTGGGATATGGGAGGACTAATTTCAGGTTTGTTACCTCAGGTGTCCCACCAAAAGAGGAATTCCAAAGCAGCGCCCTGGGGAAGAGTGAAGGGACAACCCGAACTATGGTTAAAAATTGGGGCCTAGGGGCCTGGCAAGCCCAATATGCTGTCTCTCCATCTAGCCCCTGAGAGGCCTTACCTGAAGACTGGGCTCAGGCTGCAGGTCACAATGTGTGCTTGTGACCAATGTGGCCCGCAAGCATGGGCGGGGCCTCATGGGCCACACTGGTTTCAACTACACTGAACCTTGGACAACATGCCAACCACCAGGTTTCTTGCCATGGGGAAAGATTCTGATTTCTGCATCATTTTCAAACCCGGGCAGTGATTGGAGATAAGGTCTAGGTTCTGAAGCCTGAAAATCGAGGTTGAGAAGAGATGACGACCGAAGGCCATGGCGGGTCCGATGTGCTCAGTGTGCGTACAGCTGTCTGGTTGGGGCCAGGAGGTCCAGGTTCAGGCTGTGTCAGAAAGGGCATTAGAGCCCAGGTCTGCGTATATATTTGGTGTACAGCCGAATGGCGGGCAGGTTGATCCTCATTGGGGGTTTCTGTGTAGACCCAGAGTGCAATGTTTTTCTTCTGGAGGGCAGGCAGAGTGCTGCATTGTAGTTCTGGATTGCCAAACTGGAGGGCTTGTGGGCCAGTAGTCTGAGGACGGAAGTCTGAGAACCCAAGCTAGGCCTAGGTTTCTGGGTGAGGATATGGCAGGCACAATCTACAGACGTGAATCGAGATCTCGTGCATCTGAATTCCCGGTGAGGTTCAGACGATCGCTCAGGTTGGACATTCTGTCCCTGATGGCCCCTTCTTGAAGGGGGGGGGGTGGATAACGAGGCCATGGGAGTTTTCCCAAGATGGGAGATGTGTGAAGCTCCCAACT
>NW_026757513.1:0-1105 GCF_022355385.1 Mustela nigripes
GGCCTCCTCGACATTCCACGGCCATCGCTGATACAAAATCCAGAGACAAAAGCCTAAGCAAGCGCCTCAGACTCGCACTATCTTCATATCCTGAAGATGTCTTCTCATGGTTTGTAGATCGTGCCTGCCATACCTACGTCCCAAACATAAGCTGAGTTAGTGTTTTCAGACTTCTGTCCTCAAAGTCCTGGGCCACACACCCTCCAGGCTGGGGACCCTGGAGCCACACATTAGGACTGTGCATACCCAATCCATGGGAATTCTGCCCTTTCCATTGTCCAAAATCGTACAATTTAGGAGAACACTCCAAAGACCCTGAGGCCATCCCAATAGTATAGGTCGCCCGGGACAAAAAAGGGCAGTCTGACACCAGCTAAGCATCTAATTCCACTCATACCCTAGAAGGATGTCCCCAGAGAAGAATATTGAACCAGACAGGACCCTAGGCCAAAATCGGATCCATTGCTTTGGTTTACAGGCATGTCTCCTCAAAACCCTGGATTCCAATACCAACATTGGGGTTTTCCTGAGGCACCCATCAGAACAAAACTCGTCTCCACAAGGAAACTTGTGCATGGGAGCTATGTCAAAAGCTTAGGAGAATACTTCAGGGTCCCAGTGCCACCACCCCATTCCAAGGCCCTCATGGACACAAACACACATTAGACTCATCCTCAGTAAAGTCCATTTCAACTCAGCCACCCCGGTTGCTCCAACAGAGCCATCAGATCTAAACTGTCTTGTCGCTAGGCGACAATTGGAATGCGAGATGGGCTTCCCAGGCATCCATTCTCGAACGTTGGTCTGGACTCATCCATATGGGATGTCCTGGAGCTGTCCAACAGGTATCAATTGTCCCGCAGAAGGAATCCTAGGAGGGGGCATCCCACCACTCCCAACGTGGGAAAACCTCCACAGCCTCGAGATTCGGCTCCCTTCATGAAGGGGCCGTCATGAACAGAAAATCCAAGCTGAGCCAAAGTCTGATCCTCGCTCTGACTTCATATGCATGAGATATTGCTTCAGATCTTCAGGGGGTACAAACCGTGCCCTCGCCGTGAAACCCAAGTCTAGCTGTCCTTCGGCCCCAATTTTAACCAGATTT
>NW_026757514.1:0-1105 GCF_022355385.1 Mustela nigripes
ATTAGACCCATCCTCAGGAAAGTCCATTTCAACTCAGCCCCCCCGGTCGCTCCCGCAGAGCCATCAGATCTAAACTGTCTTGTCGCTAGGAGACAATTGGAATGCGAGGCGGGCTTCCCAGGCATCCATCCTCGAACGTTGGGCTGGACTCATCCTTTTGGGATGTCCTGGAGCTGTCCAGCAGGTCTCAATTATCCCGCAGAAGGAATCCTAGTAGGGGGCATCCCACCACTCCAAACGTGGGAAAACCTCCACGGCCTCGAGATTCGGCTCCCTTCTCCTTTCTGACAGAGGCTGAGCCTGGAACTCCTGGCCCCACCCATACAGCTGGCCGAGCACTGAGTACATCGGACCAGCCATTGCCTTAGGTCGTTATCTCTTCAGAGCTTCGTTTTTCAGGATTTAGAACCTAGACCTTATCTCCAATCACTGCTCATGTTTGAAAATGATGCAGAAATCAGAACTCTTTCCAGATGGCAAGAAACCTTGTGGTAGGCTTGTTGTATAATATTCAGTGTAGTGGATACAAGTGTGTCCCTTGAGGCCCCGCCATTGCTTGCGGGCCACATAGGTGGAAAACACACATTGTGACGCTCAGCCTTAGCCCAGTCCTCAGGTAAGGCCTCTCAGTGGTTGGATGAAGAGACAGCATATTGGGCTTGCCATGCCCATAGGCCCAAATTTTTAACCATAGTTCGGTTTGTCCCTTCACTCTTCCCCAGGGCTCTGCTTTGGAATTCCTCTTTTGGTGGGACACCGGATGTAACAACCCTGAAAGGATTCCTCCATCCAACAGATTGACGAAAAACAATTGGGATCGGCCCAAATCCACAGAGAGCAAGATTCATCCATGGCCCATGAGGCCTCCTCGACATTCCACGGCCATCGCTGAAACAAAATCCAGAGACAAAAGTCTGAGGAAGCGCCTCAGACTCGCACTTTCTTCATATCCTGAAGATGTCTTCTCATGGTTTGTAGATTAGGCCTGCCATACCTACGTCCCCAAACATAAGCTGAGTTTGTGTTTTCAGACGTCTGTACTCAAAGTTCTGGGCCAAACACCATCCAGGCTGGGGACCCTGGAGCCACACTTTAGGACTGTGCC
>NW_026757515.1:0-1105 GCF_022355385.1 Mustela nigripes
TGGCTGGACCATGAGCCCACATATGGGGCCTGCCATGCCCCAAGTCACCCAATCTTAACCAGAGGTAGAGACATCTAGTCACCCCTACTCAGGGCTCTGCTCTGGAATCACTCTTTGGTGGGACATTTTAGGTAAGTAAACACAGAAGGATTCCTCCCACCCACAGAATGACCCCAATCACTTGGGATCAGAGAGAAAGACTCCTCCATGGCCCATGAGGCTAGCCCGACATTCCACGGCCACTATTGACACAAAATCCAGAGACATAAGCCTCACCCTTAGGTCATAGCCCAAAAAATTCTCCTCATAGTCTGTAGATCGGGCCTGCCATACCGACGTCCCCAAACCGTGTTTTAAGACTTCTATCCTGACATCCGTGTCCCATACAACCTCCAGGCTGAGGCCCCTGGAGCCACACCTCAGGACTGTGCCTGCCCTCTCCAAGGAAATTCTTCCCATTCCATTGGCCACAACCCTACAGATTAGGAGAAACCTCCAAAGTCCCAGAGGCCATTCCAATAGTGTAGGCCGCCCAGTAAAAAGAGGGGTGATCTGTCACAAGCTGAGCAACGACCTCAACTCACCCATAGACAGATATCCCAAGAGAAAGGTATTAAACTGGACAGGCCCCTAGAACGTAATTGGTTCCATTGCTTTGGTTTCTAAGCATCTCTCCTCCGAGGCCTGTTTTCCAATACCAGCATATGGGGGCTTCCAGAGATACCAATCAAAACAAATCTTGTCTCCACATGGGAAACTTATCCTTTGGAGCTCTGTAAAAACCTCCAGTTAGTAGAAAGCTTCAGGTAACCGGAGCCACCGCCCTATTCCAAGGTCTCCATGGACACAAACGTGCATTATGACCATTCGGCAGGAGAGTACATTTCAACTCAACCCCGTTGATTACTCCCCCAGAGCCAGAATATCAAACCTGCCTTGTCGCTAGGAGAAAACTGGAATGCAAACACTCTCTCTAGGCATCAATCGTTGGAATCCTGCTCTGGCGCCGTTCCATATGGGATGTCCTGGGAGCCTTCCAACAGGTCTTGACTGTCCCGCAGAAGGAATCCTTGCAGATTGGAGCATCTCACAACTCCTATCGTGA
>NW_026757516.1:0-1105 GCF_022355385.1 Mustela nigripes
GACTGTTTTAGCTACTCACTTTATTTCTCAGTCAGCCGCCGACATTCGGCAAAAATTAAAGAAAGTGGAGGAGGACCCTCAAACTCCCATTTTTGATCTGGTGAAAATGGCATTTAAAGTCTTTAACTCCCAAGAGGAGGCAGAACTTAAGCACCAAGCCAGACTCCAACAGAAGGTCCAACTGCGGACCCAAGCCCTGGTAGCAGCTCTAAGGCCGGCAGGTTCTGTGGGTCAACAGAAGGGAGCACCTAACTGCGTCCCTCCGGGGGCCTGTTTCACGTGTGGAGCCAAGGGATACTGGGCCCGTCAATGCCCCAATCCAAAAAGCCTACTAGGCCGTGCCCTCAATGCCGCATGATGGGCCACTGGAAATTGGACTGCCCCAGCCTCAGGGTATTGAGGCGCCTCCACGTGGGGGAGACTCTGAGAAGGTAAGTTCTGTCTTCCAACTTCTCCTATTGGATGACTGATGGAGCCCAGTATCGGACACCCCTCTCACCCATGCCGAGCCCAGGGTCATGCTCCAGGTAGTGGGTAAGTCCCTTTCCTTTCTATTGGACATGGCACATGCTGTCCTGCCTTTGTACTCAGCTCCTACTCATCCCTCCTCAGTTGCAGTTATGGGAATTAATGGTACTTCCTCCACTCCAAAGGCCAGCCAACCCCTTACCTGCAGCCTGTATGGGTTCCCCTTCTCACACTTCTTCCTCATTATCCCTTACTGCCCTGTTCCCTTACTAGGCAGGGACATTCTCCACAAACTTCAGGCCACCATTTTTCTCTCTCCCTCTCCCTTGACTTCTGTTCAACTCATCCTTCCTCTACTTCCCTATGACTCGTCCTCTATCCCAGACTTTCTCCACTCTGTAGACCCACAGATATGGGACATTTCCAGACCTGTAGTAGCAACCCACCAGTGAGGACTCAGGTTCATCAGTGACCGCCTTTGGCAGCAGGGTCTCCTTATTCGCATTAACTCTCCAAGGAACTAGATGTCACTGTCCAGGGATGGCAGCCCTGCCTCAAGGCCCTAGCGGCAGCCACTTCTCTGACAAAGGAGGCCCTCAAACGTACCTTAGGACAGCCCATCATGGTCTTCTCCCCC
>NW_026757517.1:0-608 GCF_022355385.1 Mustela nigripes
CTTTTGTTATTGATTTGTTTTGTTTTGTTTTTCAACCTCAGGTGTCCCAGCAAATGAGGGATTCCAGAGTAGAGCCCTGGGAGGGGCGACTGGACAACCAGAAATCTGGTTAAAATTTGGGGCCTAGGGACATGTCAAGCCCATTATGACATCTAATGGTCCAGCCACTGAGAGGACGTACTAGAGGACAGGACTCACACTGAGGGTCACATTGCGTGTATATGCCCTCGTAGCACTCAAGATTGGGCGGTGTGTCAGGGTGAAAGCTGGTTTCTGTCCTACACTGAACGTTGGACAACATGCCAACCACATGGTTTCTTGCCTTGGGTAAGGAAGAGTTCTGATTTCTGCATCATAGTCACCCCTGGGCAGTGATTGGAGTTAAGGTCTAGGTTCTTAAGACCGAAAACTGAGGTACGTAAGAGATGATGACCTAAGGCCATGGCGGGTCTGATGTGCTCAGTGTGCGGTCAGCTGTCTGGGTGTTGGTCACGTCATCCTGGATCAGGTTGTCAGACAGTGCATTAGTGCCCAGGTTAGACTATATATTTTGGGTGCCTTCAGGTGACGTGTAGGTTCTTCTCTGAAGAACTCTTCAGGATATGAAG
>NW_026757517.1:708-1105 GCF_022355385.1 Mustela nigripes
CTTTTGTTATTGATTTGTTTTGTTTTGTTTTTCAACCTCAGGTGTCCCAGCAAATGAGGGATTCCAGAGTAGAGCCCTGGGAGGGGCGACTGGACAACCAGAAATCTGGTTAAAATTTGGGGCCTAGGGACATGTCAAGCCCATTATGACATCTAATGGTCCAGCCACTGAGAGGACGTACTAGAGGACAGGACTCACACTGAGGGTCACATTGCGTGTATATGCCCTCGTAGCACTCAAGATTGGGCGGTGTGTCAGGGTGAAAGCTGGTTTCTGTCCTACACTGAACGTTGGACAACATGCCAACCACATGGTTTCTTGCCTTGGGTAAGGAAGAGTTCTGATTTCTGCATCATAGTCACCCCTGGGCAGTGATTGGAGTTAAGGTCTAGGTTCT
>NW_026757518.1:0-1105 GCF_022355385.1 Mustela nigripes
ATTCGGCTCCCTTTATGAAGGGGCCGTCATGAACAGAAAATCCAAGCTGAGCCAACGTCTGATCCTCGCTCTGACTTCAGATGCATGAGATATTGCTTCAGATCTTCAGGGGGTACATGCCGTGCCCTCGCCCTTAAACCCAATTCTAGCTTGTGTTCTCAGACTTCCATCCTCACACTCCTGGCCCCGAAGCCCACAAATTTGGCAATCCGGACCATCATTGCAGCACTATGCCTGCCCTCTAGAAAAAATATATTGCCTAATGAGCTGCCCAGGCAGCTGAAATGAGAATAAACCTACAAGGCACTCGAATGTACCCAAATTATAGAGTCTAACCTGGGCAGTAATTCACTGTCTGACACAACCTGAGCGGGGACCTCCTGAGAAACACCCAGACAGCTGACCGCACACTGAGAACATCAGAACCGCCATGGCCTTAGGTCATGATCTCTGCCCTACATCAGTTTTCAGGCTTCAGAACCTAGAACTTAACTCCAATCACTGCCCAGGGGTGACTGTGATGCAGAAATCAGAACTCCTGCTTACCCATGGCAAGAAACCTTTTGGTTGCCATATGTCCAAGGCTCAGTGTAGGAGAAACCAGCATTCACCCTGAGGCCCAGCCCATTCTTGAGTGCGAAGAGGGCATAAAAACGCATTGTGAACCTGAGCGTGATTCCTGTCCTCTAGTACGTCCTAACAGTGGCTGGACCATTAGATGTCATAATGGGCTTGACATGTCCCTAGGCCCCAATTTTATCCAGATTTCTGGTTGTCCAGTCGCCGCTCCCCAGGGCTCTATTCTGGAATCCCTCATTTGGTGGGACACCTGAGGTTGAAAAACAGTACAAAACAAATCAACAACAACAGAACAACGGACTTCTTCCATCCCACAGAATGACGCCAAACTCTTTGGATGGGCCAAACACCCAGAGAGTAAGACTCGTCCATTTCCCATGATGTCACCCGGAAATTTCACGACCATGAGTGACACGATATCCAGAGACAAAAACTTGAGCAAGAGCCTCACACTCGCCCTTTTTTCAAATACCGAAGAATTCTCCTCATGGTCTGTAGATCAGTCCTGCCATACCTATGACCCGAA
>NW_026757519.1:0-1105 GCF_022355385.1 Mustela nigripes
CCAGGCAGCATAAAGGAGGAAAAATCGACACGGCACTCGAATGTGCCAAAATTATATAGTCAAACCTGGGCACTAATGCACTGTCTGACACAAGCTGAGCCCGGACCTCGTGACCAACACCCAGACAGCTGACCACACACTGAGCACATCAGACCCGCCATGGCCTTAGGTCATCATCTCTTCCTACCTCAGTTTTCAGTCTTCAAACCTAGACCTTATCTCCAATCACTGCCCAGGGGTGACTGTGATGCAGAAATCAGAACTCTTCCTTACCCATGGCAAGAAACCTTGTAGTTGGCATGTTGTCCAACGTTCAGTGTAGGAGAAACAAGCATTCACCCTGAGGCCCCGCCCATTCTTGAGTGCGAAGGGGGCATAAACACGCATTGTGACCCTCAGTGTGAGTCCTGTCCTCTAGTAAGTCCTCGCAGTGGCTGGACCTTAGATGTCATCATGGGCTTGACATGTCAGTAGGCCCCAATTTTTGACCTGATTTCTGGTCGTCCAGTCGCCCCTCCTTAGGGCTCTACTCTGGAATCCCTCATTTGCTGGGACACCTGAGGTTGAAAAACAAAAGAAAACAAAGCAACAACAACAACAAAACGGACCTCTTACATCCCACAGAATGACCCCAAACTCTTTGGACGGGGCCAAACCCCCAGAGAGTAAGACTCGTCCAAGTAAGACTTGTTCTGACTTCCCATGAAGTCACCCGGAAATTTCACGACCATGAGTGCCACGAGATCCAAAGACAAAAACTTGAGCAAGAGCCTCACACTCGCCCTTTTTTCATATCCCAAAGAGTTCTCCTCATGGTCTGTAGATCAGTCCTGCCATACCTATGACCTGAAACATAAGCCGAGTTTGTGTTTTCAGACAACTGTCCAAACAGCTCTGGCGTACACACCCTACAGGCTCAGGCCCCTGGAGCCAAACCTGAGGACTGTGCTTGCCCTCTCCAAGGGAATTGTATGTGCCCATTCCAATGGCCACAACCCTAATAAGAGGATAAACCTCCAAAGTCCCTGAGGCCATCCCAATAGTTGTGGCTTCCCAGGACAAACAGGGGCAATCTGAGCCCATCTGAGCACCTACCTGCACTCAG
>NW_026757520.1:0-1105 GCF_022355385.1 Mustela nigripes
GGGGTCTGCCCCCTCCAACAGCAAGACCCTAAGGAGGGGAAACTGAGGCACCAGGGGAATTGCTGTAATGCCGGCCACCCTCCTTTCCTGCCTCTCATTCCTGGGTGCGTCAGGATGAGACCTGAGGGAAGGACTCCCCCTACCCACTCTGCTCTGGGGACACAGGGTTTCTGGGGAGGGTGGTGGCGCCACATACCCTTTACGAACACTCAGGGCTCAGGTCACCCTTGCCCATCACACGTAGCCTGCTGGGAGAGCGGGGCCAGCCTGCAGAGTCCCTACCCCCCTGCTGGACAGCCGAGGGCAGGGTCAGACAGGACAGGGGGATGGGGTGGGCGTCAGCATGGGGTCCCATGCCCTCCGGCACCTCCTTCTCTGTCCTGCTCCGCACCTGACCTTGCCTTCTGGTCCTCTGAGCCCTCACACCCAGACCTGAAGAGTAGAGGTCACTGGGAGTCCCCGGCTGACTGGGGCAACAGGCTTCTCATCGGAACTTTGGGTGATTTGCTGGCTTGCCCGAATAAGAATAAGGCACTCATCGGCCTGAATGTGCTTCCTGTCCAGACCGGCCAGGGTCTGGGGCAGCAGACCGCAGGGCCGGGCGCCCTCAGGGTCCTCGGTGTGTCCTCTTCACCTTCCTCCGGGAGAAGTGTCAGAAAGGAAACCAGAAAATCCAAAAGAAAACCCAGCCTGAAATCCCGGGATCAATGACCCAAACCACACTTGCTGCAGGGGAGTCTGTCCCTCTGAGGGACAGGCCCCCACAGACGAGAGCGGAGGCAGGAACCCATGTCACCCTGACACGGACAGCCCTTGGCGAGCCTGGCATGTGGCTCCCTGCACACTCAGCCCCACGGCTCTGTCTGTCCTGGCCTCGCCTGCCCGCACCCTGGAGAGCCCAGGACTGGGGTCCAGTCTTTCCTACAGCTGCCCCGGGGGAAGACCACTGAGGTAGGGGACATTGGCCATAAGACAGGACAGAGCCTGTCCCCGCCCTGTCACTGCACTCTGGATTCTCAACACCACAGACACAAAGGCATTCATTTGACAGGCAGCAGGGTGGCCAGAATGTTCGATTTGCATTTGTGCGTTGACCTGCGAGGAC
>NW_026757521.1:0-1105 GCF_022355385.1 Mustela nigripes
TCAGGTCATGATTCCAGGGTCCTGGGATTGACCCCTGCATCTGGCTCTCTGCTCAGCAGGGAGCCTGCTCCCCCCCACCCTCCCTGCCTTTCTGCCTACTTGTGAACTCTCTCTCTGTCAAATAAATAAATAAAATCTTTAAAAGAAAAAAATTCACATATATAATCTAAAAGGAAAGATTCAAACTCAAATGTGTACCTCTTGTGTGAATACCTTAAAGTTAGAAAACAAACATGGTGAGATCAGTTAAAATGGTCATCACTCTTGGGCTGGGAAGGCACATGAAAGAGCTTTTCTGGGTACTGATAATGTTTGGTATCCTGACCTAGATGCTGGTTACACCAGTGTTTTTGAGTTGAGAGAATTCATCAAGCTCTACACTTGAAATTTCTGTATTCTTCCATATTTCTGTTATCATTATTTTAAAAGGACTTTAAATTTAAAAGCATAAAACTTACAAAATATTAAAATATGAGTAAAACAATATGTGATTCATAGTAAAGTTAAACATTTCATCAACATTTTTTGAAACATCAAATTGTGAGTTGTTGAAAAATTATATTACCTGAGATTGTAGCATAACTAAAGAAATGTCAGAGAGCTTATCCATTTGTGCCATTCTGCTACCTTATTTATGGGATTTCATATATGCCTAAGTATGTAGCAGTTTTTTGATATACTTACAGAAAAAAAAATTCTGAGAAACATTTTTAGTGCCATGTCACAATTCAAAGATAACACTGAATGGGATTTGGATGTTAATAAAATATCAAATTTCACACTGAAATTTTTCAAAAATTTAAAGGTTATTGCAATGATAGTTTTTCTCCATCTCTATTTTCTCTAACTAATTTCTTTTTCTGTGGAGAGCTCGTTAAAAGGAAAGTTGAACTATTTCCATTATTAAACATAAACCAGATGTATATGATTTCACACCTTAGCAATAGCAGTGGAGATTCCAATAGAAAAATATACATAAATATGTTTATATAAATATGAATATGAATATAATATAAATATAGATATAAATATAAATATAAATATTTGTTTATATATATAAAGCATCCTAACATTATGTATTTCCTTAGTTTATTGAACTGGTAAG
>NW_026757522.1:0-438 GCF_022355385.1 Mustela nigripes
CCCCCCCCCTGCTTGCGGGCAACATTGGTCACAAACCCACATTGTGACCCTCAGCCTGAGCCCAGTATTCAGGTAAGGCCTCTCAGTGGCTGGATGGAGAGACAGCATATTGGGCTTGCCATGACCCTAGGCCCCAATTTTTAACCATAGTTCGGGTTGTGTTCACTCTTCCCCATGGCTCTGCTTTGGAATTCCTCTTTTGGGGGAACACCTGAGGTAACAAACCTGAAAGGAGTCCTCCCATCCCACAGATTGATGAAAAACAATTGGGATCAGGCCAAATCCACAGAGAACAAGATTCGTCCATGGCTCATGAGGCCTACGTCCACTCAGTGGCTGGACCATTAGATGTCATAATGGGATTGACATGTCCCTAGGCCCCAATTTTTAACCAGATTTCTGGTTGTCCAGTCGCCCCTCCCCAGGGCTCTACTCTGG
>NW_026757522.1:538-1105 GCF_022355385.1 Mustela nigripes
ATTATCTCCAATCACGGCCCGGGTTTGAAAATGATGCAGAAATCAGAACTCTTTCCCCATGGCAAGGAACCTTGTGGTTGGCTGTTGTCCAAGGTTCAGTGTAGTTGAAACCAGTGTGGCCCATGAGGCCCCCCCCCCTGCTTGCGGGCAACATTGGTCACAAACCCACATTGTGACCCTCAGCCTGAGCCCAGTATTCAGGTAAGGCCTCTCAGTGGCTGGATGGAGAGACAGCATATTGGGCTTGCCATGACCCTAGGCCCCAATTTTTAACCATAGTTCGGGTTGTGTTCACTCTTCCCCATGGCTCTGCTTTGGAATTCCTCTTTTGGGGGAACACCTGAGGTAACAAACCTGAAAGGAGTCCTCCCATCCCACAGATTGATGAAAAACAATTGGGATCAGGCCAAATCCACAGAGAACAAGATTCGTCCATGGCTCATGAGGCCTACGTCCACTCAGTGGCTGGACCATTAGATGTCATAATGGGATTGACATGTCCCTAGGCCCCAATTTTTAACCAGATTTCTGGTTGTCCAGTCGCCCCTCCCCAGGGCTCTACTCTGG
>NW_026757523.1:0-1105 GCF_022355385.1 Mustela nigripes
CCACATGGGAAAATTATCCTTTGAAGATGTCTCAAAACCTCCAGTCAGGAGAATCCTTCAGGGCCTGTGTGCCACTGCCCCATTACAAGGTCTCCATAGACACAAAAACACATTAGGACCCAACCACAGGAGAGTCCATTTCAACTGAGCGTATTCGGTTGCTCCGCGAGATCCAGCAGATCTAACTTGTCTTGTTGCTAGGAGACAATTGGAATGTGAGGTGGCCTACCCCGCCATCCACCCTTAAAACCCTGCTCGGAATCATTGGCCTGGAGCCAACCAACAGGTCTCAATTGTCCTGCAGAAGAATCTTTGCAGTTGGGAGTTTCTCACAAAAACCATCGTGAGAGAACCCCCATTGCCACATGATCCCCCCCCTCTTCATAAAGGGGCCATCAGGGACATAAGGTCCAACCTGAGCGATCGTCTGATCCTCACCCTGACTTCAGATGCACGAGATATCGGTTCAGGTCTGTAGATTGTGCCTGCCATTTCATCACCCAGAAACCTAAGCCTAGCTTGTGTCCTCAGACTTCTGTCATCAGACTACTGGCTCACAAGCCCTCCAGTTTGGCAATCCAGAACTACAATGCAGCACTCTACATGCCCTGCAGAAGAAATACACTGCCCTCTGGGGCTACCCAGAAACACCAAATGAAGATCAACCTGCACGCACTTGGCTATACGCAAAATATAAAGGATGACCTGGGAAATAATGCCCTTTCTGACACAGCCTGAGCCTGGACCACCTGGGCCCACCTAGACAGCTGGCTACATACTGAGAACTTCAGACCCCCCATGGCCTTAGGTCGTTATCCCTTCCCAACCTCATTTTTCAGGCTTCAGAACCTAGACCTTCTCTCCAATCACTGCCCAGGTTTCAAAATGATGCAGAAATCAGAACTCCTTCCCGATGGCAGGAAAACTTGTGGTTCGCTTGTTGTCCAACGTTCAGTGTAGTGGAAACCAGTGTGTCCCTTGAGGCCCCGCCATTGCTCACGGTAAAGATAGGTAGCAAACACACATTGTGACCCTCAGCCTTTGCCCAGTCCTCAGGTAAGGCCTCTCATTGGCTGGATGAACAGACAGCATATTGGGCTTGCCA
>NW_026757524.1:0-1105 GCF_022355385.1 Mustela nigripes
AGAAGAGGTTGCTGCCTGTGTTCTCCTCAAGGATTTTGATGGATTCCTTTCGCACATTGAGGTCCTTCATCCATTTTGAGTCTATTTTTGTGTGTGGTGTAAGAAAATGGTCCAATTTCATTTTTCTGCATGTGGCTGTCCAATTTTCCCAGCACCATTTATTGAAGAGGCTGTCTTTTTTCCATTGGACATTCTTTCCTGCTTTGTCGAAGATGAGTTGACCATAGATTTGAGGCTCTATTTCTGGGCTCTCTATTCTGTTCCATTGATCTAGGTGTCTGTGTTTGTGCCAGTACCATGCTGTCTTGATGATGACAGCTTTGTAATAGAGCTTGAAATCCGGAATTGTGATGCCACCAACGTTGGCTTTCTTTTTCAATATCCCTTTGGCTATTCGAGGTCTTTTCTGGTTCCATATAAGTTTTAGCATTCTCCACTTCTTTAAGGTGTAGAGACATCTGCTTTGTTCTGGATTTTTCAATTTTTTTTTAGAGAGGCTTGGATGGCTATGTATTCCCCCCTTAGGACCGCTTTTGCTGTATTCCATAGGTTTTGGACCAAAGTGTCTTCATTCTCATTAGTTTCCATGAGTTGTTTCAGTTCTTCCTTGATCTCCTGGTTGATACAATCATTCTTAGGCAAAGTGGTCTTTAGCTTGCAGGTGTTTGAGTTCCTACTGAACTTTCCCTTGTTATTGAGCTTCAGTTTCAAAGCATTATGATCTGAGCATATGCAGGGAATCATCTCAGTCTTTTGGTATTGGTAGAGTCCTGATTTGTGACCCAGTATATGGTCTATTCTTGAGAAGGTTCCATGTGCACTTGAGAAGAATGAGTATTCTGTGGTTTTAGGGTGGAATGTTCTGTATATATCTATGGTGTCCATTAGTCCAATGTGTCATTCAATGCACTTGTTTCTTTATTGATTTTCAACTTCGATGATCTGTCTATTTCTGAGAGATGCATGTTAAGAACTCCTACTATTAATGTATTCATATCAATATGACTCTTTATCTTGATTAACAGTTTTCTTATGTAATTGGCTGCTCCCTTATTGGGGCATAGATATTTACAATTGTTAGATCATCTTGGTGGATAGTCCCTTT
>NW_026757525.1:0-1104 GCF_022355385.1 Mustela nigripes
AGTTAGGTTTAGGGTCAGGTTCAGGGTCATGGTCAGTTTTAGGGTCAGGTTCAAGTTTTGGTTTGGGGGAAAGGTCATGTCAGGTCAGGGTTAGGTTTGGGACCGGTTTAGTGTCAGGGTTAGGGTCAGGGTCAGGGTTAGGTTCATGGTTATGGTAAGGTCAGCTTTATGTTTAGGTTCTATTTTATGAGTAGATTCAGGATCAGGGTTTGTTTTAGGGTTACTAATCTGTTTAGGCTCACGGATTGGGTCAGAGTTAGGTTTACAGTCAGGGTTAGGTTCAGTGTTAAGGTCAAGGTCAGGGTCAGGTTTAAGGTTAATTTCTGACATAGGCAATGTTCAGAGTTAGGGTTATGATCAGGTTCAGAGAGAGGGTCAGGATAATTGTTAAAGTGAGGTTAGAGTTAGGCTTAGAGATAGGTTGAGGGTTAGGTTTAGACTGGGTTAGGGTCAGTGTCAGGGATAATGTTAGGGGTTTTTTTAGGGTTAGGTTCAGCCTTAGGTTTCGGGTCAGGGGCCACGTTAGTGACAGGGTCAGGGTTACGTTTAGGGTTAGAGTTAGGGTCAGGCTCTCATCAGTGTCAGGTTTAGTGTTAGTTTCAGTGTCAGGGTCATTGTTGGGTCAGAGTTATGTTTATGTTCTTTGCCTGGGTCGGGGTCAGGGTGACGTCTAGGGCCAGTGTCAGGTTTACGGTAGGATCAGGTATTGGTTTAAAGTCCACATTCGGGTCAGGGACAGGGTTATGTTGGTCATTGTGATGGTCATGGTTAGGTTTAGGGTCAGGGTGAGAGGGTGATTTAGGGTCAGTGTCTGGTATAGGCAAAGTTCCGGGTTAGGGTTATGATCATTATCAGGTATAGGGTCATGGTTATTGTTTAAGTTTAGGGTTAGTGTTAGGGTTAGCGTTAGGTTGACTGTTAGGGTTAGAACTTGTTAGGGTCAGTGTCCGTGGTAGGTTTAGGGGTTAGTGTTAGGGTTAGGATCAGCGATAGGATCGAGGAGGGCCAGTATCAGCGTCAGGGTCAGAGTTACATTTATGGTTCGAGTTAAGGTCATGCTCACAGTCAGGGTCAGGTTTAGTTTTCAGGTCAGGGTCGGTGTCA
>NW_026757526.1:0-1104 GCF_022355385.1 Mustela nigripes
AACCCGGGCCGTGATTGGAGATAATGTCTATGTTCTGAAGCCTGAAAATCGAGGTTGAGAAGAGATGACGACCTAAGGGCATGGCGGGTCCGATGTGCTCAGTGTGCGGCCAGCTGTCTGGGTGGGGCCAGGAGGTCCAGGCTCAGGCTGTGTCAGAAAGGGCATTAGTGCCAAGGTCACCCTATATATTTGGGGTACAGCCAAGTGTCGTGCAGGTTGCTCTTCATTTGGGGTTTCTAGGTAGACACAGAGGGCAATGTATTTCTTCTGCAGGGCAGATAGAGTGCTGTATTGTAGTTCTGGATTGCCAAACTGGAGGGCTTGTGAGCCTGTAGTCTGTGGACAGAAGTATGAGGACACAAGCAAAGCTTAGGTTTCTGGGTGAGGACATGGCAGGCAAAATCTACAGACCTGAACCGAGATCTCATGCATCAGAAGTCAGGGTGAGGATCAGACGATCGCTCAGGTTGGACCTTATGTACCTGATGGCCCCTTTATGAAGGGGTGGGAGGATCATGTTGCCATGGGGGTTCTCTCACGATGGGAGTTCTGAGAATCTCCCAACTGCAAAGATTCTTCTGTAGGACAATTGAGACCTGTTGGTTGGCTCCAGGCCAACGATTCTGAGCAGGGTTTTAAGGATGGATGGCGGGGTAGGCCACCTCGCATTCCAATTGTCTCCTAGCAACAAGACAAGTTAGATCTGCTGGATCTCGCGGAGCAACCGAATACGCTCAGTTGAAGTGGACTCTCCTGTGAATGGGTCCTAATATTTTTTGTGTCTATGGAGACCTTGAATTGGGCCAGTGGCACACAGTCCCTGAAGGATTCGCCTATCTGGAGGTTTTGAGATATCTTCATAGGATAATTTTCCCATGTGGAGAAGAGATTTGTTCTGCTTGCTGCCTCATGATATCCCCATATGCTAATATTGGAAACCAACCTCTGAGGAGAGATACCTGTAACCGAAAGCAATGAATCTGATTCAGGCCTGGGGGGCCTGTCTGATTCAATCTTCTTATCTGGGGACATCCATCTACGCTGAGTAGAGGTAGATGCTCAGCTGGTTTCAGATGACCCTTGTTTGTCCTGAGCGGCCTACAT
>NW_026757527.1:0-1104 GCF_022355385.1 Mustela nigripes
ATTAGGCTTGAGGAACTGAGTTCTGTGTCTTTGGAAATTGGGCTATTGATAAGGTAACTTCTTTGTTGTAATCTCAAGGACATTTGCAAACCAAGGGAGACTCCTGTCTTGCAGGATTGTGATCTCTGCAAGTTAACTATTTATCATTTTATGGCAGTCAGGGGTGCCTGAGGAATGCTACAATATGGAGGGGAGCGGATGAAGGGGGGGGTGCAAGGCGCCAGCTTTTGCTTTGTCCTCAGCCAGCCTCCTGCTCCCTCATCAACGTGATACACGAAAAGTACAGGCAGCAGAGCCAAATGACTTCCAATTGCTTTAGATTTTGAAATTTCTCCTATTATGCAAAGTACATCCATGCATAAAGTGGCTCTGATTTTGGTCACATTAAAAGTGAGTAAATGGAGCTGAAATAGCCACATTAATATTTACATCTCTTCTGGTGTCTTTTTTCTAACTAATACACTGTGATGATCCATCCAAGGCAGATGAATTTTCCTTCCCGCTGTATTGAACAAAAAATTTCATAATAAATAAATGTTCAAGCAAGTGCAGTGAATGTTTTGAATTTTTTAGTAGAAAAAATGCTTATAACATGGTTAGTATCGTTGTCATCTGCATTCAAATGACCATAAAATTACAAATATATCAGCTACTATTAACCATTCCACTTTCTCAGCAACAAGAGCAAGTTACTTGCAACATTTGATTCAGATATTCTAGAAGTCAGGAAACCATCATCACCATCATCGTCACCGTGGTCGTCTTTGTCAACATCTTGCAGTACGTTATGCATTGCTAAATGCTTTCAATATATCACTGCATTTGCTTTCACAGTAACTTCTACCTGAGAGAATCTTGAACACTTGCTGCCCTTCCCAAAGATGAAATTTGGAGTTGTGGAATTCCAATTTAGTCGATGCAAAGATTAAGAAAACTGACTCGATGTAAAACCTGAGTAATTAACGGCTCAAGTAATCGGTTGTAAGATCTCCTCAACAAGCAAGTGATAGGTAGCCCAAAGCAATTGAAATCATTTTCTTAAAAATAGAATTTTGGCAAAGACATCGGGATGTTGACAGAGTTGATAGCAATGTTGAAGAAAGA
>NW_026757528.1:0-1104 GCF_022355385.1 Mustela nigripes
CATTAGATGTCATAATGGGCTTGACATGTCCCTAGGCCTCAAATTTTAACCAGATTTCTCATTGTTCAGTTGCCCGCCCCAAGTCTCTACTCTGGAATCCCACATTTGGTGGGACACCTGAGGTTGAAAAACAATACAAAACAAATCAACAACAACAGAACAACGGACTTCTTCCATCCCACAGAATGACCCCAAACTCTTTGGACGGGGCCAAACCCCCAGAGAGGAAGACTCGTCCATTTCCCATGAAGTCATGCGGAAATTTCACGACCATGGGTGAAACGATATCCAGAGAAAAAATCTTGAGCAACAGCCTCACACTCGCCCTTTTTTCATATCAGGAAGAGTTCTCCTGATGGTCTGTAGGTCAGTCCTGCTATACCTATGACCCGAAACATAAGCCGAGTTTGTGTTTTCAACAACTGTCCAAACAGCCCTGGCCTTCACACCCTACATGCTCAGGCCCCTGGAACCAAACCTGACGACTGTGCTTGCCCTCTCCAAAGGAATTGTATGTGCCTATTCCAATGGCCACAACCCTACTAATAGGATAAACATGCAAAGTCCCTGAGGCCATCCCAATATTTGTGGCTTCCCAGGACAAACAGGGGCAATCTGGGCACATCTGAGCACCTACCTGCACACAGACCCATAGACTGATGTCCCCAGATGTAAAAAGGAATGAACAGGCCCCTAGGCTCCTATCGGATCCATTGCTATGGTTTCCAGATATCTCTCCTCAGAGGCCTGGATTTCAATAACAGCATATGGCTGTTCTTGACTCACCCATCAGAACAAATCTCATCTACACATGGGAAACTTGCACTATAGAGCTGAGTGAAAGCCTCTCTTTACGAGAACCCTTCAGGGCCCCAGTGCCACCGCTTCATTCCAAGGTCTCCATAGACACAAAATCATATTAGGACACATCCACGGGAGAGTCCATTTCAACTCATCCACCTCGGTTGCTACCCCAGATCCAGCAGATCTAACTTGTCTTGTTGCGTGGAGATAATTGGAATGCGAGGTGGGCTACCTAGCCATCCATCCTTAGAACCCTGCTCGGAATCACTGTCCTGGAGAGAACCAACAGGTCTCAATTGT
>NW_026757529.1:0-1104 GCF_022355385.1 Mustela nigripes
CCCAAATAAATAAAATCATGAATGAAAGAGGAGAGATCACAAATAACTCCAAAGAAATACAAACTATTAAAAGAACATACTATGAGCAACTCTATGTCAACAAATTTGACAATCTGGAAGAAATGGATGCATTCCTAGAAACATATAAACTACCACAACTGAACCAGGAAGAAATAGAAAGCCTGAACAGACCTATAACCAGTAAGGAGATTGAAACAGTCATTAAAAATCTCATCGTCATTCTTAAGAACTTCTGCAACAATACAGTGTGTTTGACTTTTTTGAATCTTTTCAATGTAGCACCAAGAGGCAACTGTTTCTGCTTTTTGGCTCCAGGTGCATTAAAGAAGAACATGTCCTAGGAGGATCCTTCTTCCCCCTGGTGACTACCAATCAAAACCATTCAGAGATTTCCAGAATGCCTGTGTATGAGACTTAGTTGATTGGGTGAAGAAGGGACAGAATGCTATTAAAGACAGGAGGAGGTAGCAGTAGGCAGGGGGCAGAGGAGGTCTCAGCATAAAGAAAGGAGCTAATGAATCCTGGATCCTTCACCCTCCCGAGCTTTGCCACCATGTGAAGCCACTGTCCCAAAGCCACAGTCACGTGGAAAGAGCCCCTGTTCCAGACCTGCCAGTTTCTTGACACCATCTGAGAGCAGGGAAGGCAAGCTTGAGAGGTGAAAGGTGGTGAAGGAGGGACTGGAGAAGCAGGAAATTAGATGGGAAAGAAGGAGGCATACCTGCAAATTGAGGGTGAATTTGAGATCAGTTCCACCATAATAGGCTGTTCCACACTGGCCAGGCTCTGTAGTTAAGATCTCTACATGATCCTGGAGTCATCTGTGTTTTTGCTAGGTCCAAAATACTTATTACAAACACGTAAGTCTTCATTTCTAGGCCATCGAGATATTAGATTTCAAATAATTGATTTGCACGTGAACTTTCTAAGTGTCAGTGAGTTTATAAGTTCAACTAAGTAAGTAAGTCTGGAAGTCATGTGATGTCTTACCGTGTCTGTTTTTAATCCTATAGCCCTGGCCAGAGTGAATGGACAGCCCCATCTACTGAAGGACTCTCCGAAGTGATGTGAGCTATGATGAAA
>NW_026757530.1:0-1104 GCF_022355385.1 Mustela nigripes
GTGGCTTCCCGGGACAAACAGGGGCAATCTGGGCCCATCTGAGCACCTACCTGCACTCAGACCTGAGGACTGATTTCCCCAGAGGTAAAAAGGAACGAACAGGCCCCTAGGCACCTATCGGATCCATTGCTTTGCTTTCCCGGCATCTCTCCTCAAAGGCCTGGATTTTAATAAGAGCATACGGCTGTTTCTTGACTCACCCATAAGAACAAATCTCATCTACACAAGGGAAAATTGCACGATGGAGCTGTGTGAAAGCCTCTCTTTATGAGAACCCATCAGGGCCCCAGTGCCACCGCTTCATTCCATAGACACAAAATCATATTAGGACACATCCACGGGAGAGTCCATTTCAACTCAGCCTCCTCGGTTGCTCCCCCAGATCAAGCAGATCTAACATGTCTTGTTGCTTGTAGAAAATTGGATGCGGGGTGGGCTACCCAGGCATCCATCCTTAAAACCATGCTCAGAATTGTTGTCCTGGAGCCAACCAACAGGTCTCAATTGTCCTGCAGAAGAATCTTTGCAGTTGGGAGCTTCTCACAACTCCCATCGTGGGAAAACCCCATGGCCTCGTGATCCACTCCCCCCTTAAAAAAGGGGCCATCTGGGACAGAATGTCCAACCTAATAGATCGTCTGATCCTCTCCCTGACTTCAGATGCACGAGACCTCGATTCAGGTCTACAGATTGTGCCTGCCATTTCCGCACCCAGAAACCTAGGCCTAGCTTGGCTTCTCAGACTTCCGTCGTCAGACTACTGCCCCACAAGCCCTCAAGTTTTGCAATCCAGAACTACAATGCAGCACTCTGCCTGGCCTCCAGAAGAAAAACATTGCCCTCTGGGTCTACCCAGAAACGCCAAATGAGGATCAACCTGCACGCCATTTGGCTGTACCCCAAATATATAGGCTGACCTGGGCACTAGGCCCTTTCTGAAACACCCTGTGCATGGACCTCCTGGCCCCACATAGACAGCAGGCCGCACACTGAGCACTTCGGACCCGCCATGGCCTTAGGTCGTCATCTCTTCTCAACCTCGGTTTTCAGGCTTCAGAACCTAGACCTTACCTGCAATCACGGCCCGGGTTTGAAAATGATGCA
>NW_026757531.1:0-1104 GCF_022355385.1 Mustela nigripes
ACCCCAATGCTGGTATTGGAAACCAGGGTTTTGAGGAGACATGCCTGTAAACCAAAGCAATGGATCCGATTTTCGCCTAGGGTCCTGTCTGGTTCGATCTTCGTCTCTGGGGATATCCATCTAGGGTATGAGTGGAGTTAGATGCTCAGCTGGTGTCAGACTGCCCTTTTTTGTCCCGGGCGACCTATACTATTGGGATGGCCTCAGGGACTTTGGAGGGTTCTCCTAATTTGTACGATTTTGGACAATGGAATGGGCAGAATTCCCATGGATTGGGTAGGCACAATCCTAATGTGTGGCTCCAGGGTCCCCAGCCTGGATGGGGTCTTTGAGGACAGAAGTCTGAAAACACAAACTCAGCTTATGTTTGGGGACGTAGGTATGGCAGGCCCGATCTACAAACCATGAGAAGACATCTTCAGGATATGAAGAATGTGCGAGTCTGAGGCCCTTGCTCAGACTTTTGTCTCTGGATTTTGTTTCAGCGATGGCCGTGGAATGTCGAGGAGGCCTCATGGGCCATGGACGAATCTTCCTTTCTGTGGATTTGGCCCGAACCCAATTGTTTTTCGTCAATCTGTTGGATGGAGTACTCCTTTCTGGGTTGTTCCCTCATGTGTCCCACCAAAAGAGGAGTTCCAAAGCAGAGCCCTGAGGAAGAGTGAAGGGACAACCCGAACTATTGTTATAAATTGGGGCAGGGGCATGGCAAGCCCAATATGCTGTCTCTTCATCCAGCCACTGAGAGGCCTTACCTGAGGACTGGGCTCAGGCTGTGGGTCACAATGTGAGTTTGCCACCTATGTGCCCGCGAGCAATGGCGGGGCCTCATCGGACAAACAGGTTTCCACTACACTGAACGTTGGAAAACAAGCCAACCACAAGGTTCTTTCAATTGGGAAGGAGTTCTGATTTCTGCATCATTTTCAAACCAGGGCAGTGATTGGTGATAAGGTCTAGGATCTAAAACCTGAAAACCGAGGTTGGGAAGAGATAACGACCTAAGGCAATGGCTGTTCCTATGTGCTCAGTGGGTGGCAAGCTGTCCGGGTGGGGACAGGTGGTCCAGGCTCAGGCTCTGTCAGAAAGGGCATTATTGCCCAG
>NW_026757532.1:0-1104 GCF_022355385.1 Mustela nigripes
TTTTTAGTATTTTATTTGGAAAAAATATATGTACATTTATTCTCCATTGAAACAGTGCCAGGTCTTTTCTCTGGAAACTGGCCTGCAGATTAGATTTCTGAGTTATCACAGCACTTGGGTTGCTCAATAGGTTAGGCATCTACCTTCGGTTCAGGTCATGACCTCGGAGTCCTGGGATGGAGTCCCGCATTGGACTCCCTGTTCAGCAGGGAATCTCCTTCTCCCATTGCCCCTTTCCCTGCTCATACTGTCTGTCTGTGTCTCAAATAAATAAAAATAATCTTTTTAAAAAAAGCTTTCTATGTTGTCTTTTTTTTGCATTCAGTTTCAGTTTCTTTAACTGAATTGAGTGAGAATCCTGTGATCACTCCCTCCCTGCCTGGTACTTGGTCATCTCACCCATACCTAACTTAGCAAAAATTTTCTTATTGATTTCTTTGTATCAAACCTTTCCAAAGTAGCTGTGTTAGTTTTCAAAAGAACAGTGATTTTTTTTTTTTCAGTCATATTTTGTTGGTTTACATAGTGTTTAATGAAGCTGTATACTTATGAAGTAAGTGTAGGTGTCCTTAACTAGTTTGGGAATCATCACATTTGATTCTTGCTGACTAAACAGGTCATGGAGTAGCAGAGTCACAGGGGAAGTAGATAGTAATTTATTGCCTCTAAGCATATAAGCCTACCCGGGTATCACAGAAATGTAAAGGGGAAACACAGGATAGCTAATCCTGTGAGACCAATACTTGGAAATAGGTTATGAAAGATTTGGAAAATCTGTTCAATGGGACACTCAGCATGCACATAAAATATTAATAGAAATGTATGTGTTTTACGTAAAGACATTCAAGTTATATTTTTAGATGGGAAATTTTTTTTAATAGAATGGGTTTTTATTTTTTATGTTTTTATTCTTTTTTAAGATTTTATTTATTAATTTGACAGAGAGGTCACAAGGAGGCAGAGAGACAGGCAGAGAGAGGGGGGAAAGTAGGCTCCCAGCTGAGCAGAGAACCTGATGTGAGGCTTGATCTCAGGACCCTGAGATATGACCTGAGCTGAAGGCAGAGGCTTAACCCACTGAGCCACCCAGGTGCCCCTAGTTGG
>NW_026757533.1:0-1104 GCF_022355385.1 Mustela nigripes
GGGAGCTTCTCACAACTCCCATCATGAGAAAACACCCATGGCTTCGTCATCCCCCCCCCCCACTCATGAAGTGGCCCTTGGGGACATAAGGTCCAACCTGAGCGATCGTCTGATCCTCACCATGACTTCAGATGCACGAGATCTCGGTTCAGATCTGTAGATTGTGCCTGCCATGTCCTCACCCAGAAACCTAAGCCTAGCTTGTGTCTTCAGACTTCCATCCTCAGACTAATGGCCCACAAGCCCTCCAGTATGGCAATCCAGAATTATAATGCAGCACTCTGCCTGCCCTCCAGAAGAAAAACATTGCCTTCTGGGGCTACCCTGAAACCCCAAATGAAGATCAACCTGCACGCCACTTGGCTGTACCCGAAATATATAGGCTGACCTGGGCAATAATGCCCTTTCTAACAGAGCCTTGCCTGGACCTCCTGGCCCCACCCATACAGCTGGCCGCTCACTGAGCACATCGGACCAGCCATTGCCTTAGGTCGTTATCTCTTCCCAGCCTCGGTTTTCAGGATTTAGAACCTAGACCTTATCTCCAATCACTGCCTATGTTTGAAAATGATGCAGAAATCAGAACTCTTTCTCAATGGCAAGAAACCTTGTGGTAGGCTTGATGTATAATTTTCAGTGTAGTGGATACCAGTGTTTCCAATGAGGCCCCGCCATTGCTCACGGGCCACATAGGTGGCAAACACACATTATGACGCTCAGCCTTAGCCCAGTCCTCAGGTAAGGCCTCTCAGTGGCTGGAAGGAGAGACAGCATATTGGGCTTGCCATGCCCCTAGGCACCAATTTTTAACCATAGTTCGGGTTGTCCCTTCACTCTTCCCCAGGGCTCTGCTTTGAAATTCCTCTTTTGGTGGGACACCTGATGTAACAACCCTGAAAGGAGTCCTCCATTCAACAGATTGACGAAAAACAATTGGGATCGGGCCAAATCCACAGAGAGCAAGATTCGTCCATGGCCCATGAGGCCTCCTCGACATTCCACGGCCATCGCTGAAACAAAATCCAGAGAAAAAGCCTGAGCAAGCATCTCAGACTCGCACTATCTTCATATCCTGAAGATGTCTTCTCATGGTTTGTAGATCGG
>NW_026757534.1:0-1104 GCF_022355385.1 Mustela nigripes
ATGTGTAGATGAGATTTGTTCTGATGGGTGAGTCTAGAAACAGCCATTTGCTGTTATGAAAACCAGGCCTCTGAGGAGAGATGCCTGGAAACCAAAGCAATGGATCCGATAGGTGCCTAGGGGCCTGTTCGTTCCTTTTTACCTCTGGGGACATCAGTCTACGGGTCTGAGTGCAGGTAGGTGCTCAGATGGGCTCAGATTGCCCCTGTTTGTCCTGGGAAGCCACAACTATTGGGATGGCCTCAGGGACTTTGGAGGTTTATCCTATTAGTTGATTTTTGGCCATTTGAATGGGCACATACAATTCCCTTGGAGAGGGCAAGCACAGTCCTCAGGTTTGGCTCCAGGGGCCTGAGCCTGTAGGGTGTGTAGGCCAGAGCTGTTTGGACAGGTTTATCTCGCTCCGAGTCTTGTCTGAAGCACCCAAAGGCACTGTTGGCGCTGGGGTGGGAGGGGGAGGCGTGGCTGCGGGACCCAGGGTTCCCCAGATGGAGGCACCGAGGGACAAGACCCCGGAAGCAGAAGGCTGGGAAGCAGGTGAAATTGCAGCCCGGTCTTCCTGGTGGGCCCGGCCTCATGGGACAGCACCAGGGAGGGAACCCTCGCAGGCCGAGGATTAGCAGGAGGCGTCGGCCTCACTGTAGCCTGCCTCAAGGAGGGCTTCCTGATGAGGTGCATGCTCGAGCGCTCGCGATGCCGGCCATGCGCGGTGGGGCGGCCCTTCAGACGTGTGGCGCCCGAAGAGAGTTTGCTGGGCGTTTTCTGGGCTCAGGGACAGGTCGTATCATAAGATGGTATTCCAGAACAGAACCCTGAGGACAGATGCCTGAAAACCTAATCAGGTGTTCCAATGAGGTCCAATGGCTTGTGAGGTTCAATCTTCTTAATCAGGACCATTGACTTGGCTGTCCCTCTGAATGTAGCTAATCAGGGTGTTTCATACTGTGCATTTGCATCCAGACAGCAGCCAAAATTGGAGTGGGCTCAGGGGCCTTGCAGGTTTCTCTTAATCTGGAACGTTTGGGCAACTGTGATAGGCACAGTTTCCTTGGGGAATTCAGCCACAGTCCTTGGTGCACCTTGAGTGACCCCATCCAGGAGGGC
>NW_026757535.1:0-1104 GCF_022355385.1 Mustela nigripes
GCGGGGATTCATGGGCCACACTGGTTTCAACTACACTGAACCTGGACAACATGCCAACCAGAAGGTTTCTTGCCATGGGGAAAGAGTTTTGATTTCTGCATCATTTTCAAAACCGGGCCGTGATTGGAGATAAGGTCTAGGTTCTGAAGACTGAAAACCGAGGTTGAAAAGAGATGACGACCTAAGGCCATGAAAAATACGATATGCTCAGTGTGCGGCCAGCTGTCTGGGTGGGTCAGGAGGTCCAGGATCAAGCTGTGTGAAAAGGGCATTAGTGCCCAGGTCAGCCTATATATTTGGGGTAAAGCCGAATTGCGTGCCGCATTGATCCGCATTTGGGGTTCCTGTGTTGCCCCAGAGGGCAATGTTTTTCTTCTGGAGGGCAGGCAGAGTACTGCAATGTAGTTCTGGATTGCCAAACTGGAGGGCTTGTGGGCCAGTAGTCTGAGGACGGAGGTCTGAGAACCCAAGCTAGGCCTCGGTTTCTGGGTGAGGATATGGCAGGCACAATCTACGACCTGAATCAAGATCTCGTGCATCTGAAGTCACTGCGAGGATCAGACGATCGCTCAGGTTGGACATTCTGTCCCTGATGGCCCCTTTTTGAAAGGGGCGTGGATCACGAGGCCATGGGGGTTTTCCCACGATGAGAGTTGTGAGAAGCTCCCAACTGCAAAGATTCTTCTGCAGGACAATTGAGACCTGTTGGTTGGCTCCAGGACAACGATTCCGAGCAGGGTTATAAGGATGGATGGCTAGGTAGCCCACTTCGCATTGCAATTGTCTCCAAGCAACAAGACAGGTTAGATCTGCTGCATCTCGGGGAGCAACCGAGGAGGCTGAGTTGAAATGGACTCTCCCGTGGATATGTCCTAATATGATTTTCTGTCTATGGAGACCTTGGAATGAAGCGGTGTCACTGGGGCCCTGTAGGGTTCTCCTAAAGAGAGGCTTTCACACAGCTCCACCGTGTAAGTTTTCCATGTGTAGATGAGATTTGTTCTGATGGGTGAGTCAAGAAACAGCCATATGCTGGTACTGAAATCCAGGCCTCTATGGAGAGATGCCTGGAAACCAAAGCAATTGATCCGATTAGGGCCTAGG
>NW_026757536.1:0-1104 GCF_022355385.1 Mustela nigripes
TAGGCTGCCACGACCACTAGTCCTGTGTCTGACAGAGCCTGAGCCCCATCCTCGATTCAACCTCCTGGAGAGTGGGGCCCATATGCAGCATGTGAGACAGGGCATGGCCCAAGTCCATCCTCTCTACCTATCCTTGTTATTCCAGCATCTGTCCCCAGACGTTTTCTGGAATCCCTGCCAATGGCGGAACCTGAAGCACAACAGAGAACTGCTCCTTCCCCTTGGCAGGAAACATGCTGTTGGGATGGTTGTCCAACCCTCAGAGTGGATATATTTGCATCGATAATGTGAACAGACCCACTCCTGAGGGCTTCCCTGGGTACAAACAGGCATTGTGACCCTCAGCCTGAGCAAGCTTTCAAACAATCCCTCTCTGTTGCACCACGAGGATCCTGCATTGCAGGCCTGGGACGGTCCTAGGCTCAATCCTAACCCTTGTTTGTCTTTTCCAAGCACTTAGACTCAGAGCCCATCTCTGGAAACCCTGATTTGGGTCATCCTAAGATGGAAAACATCACGTTCCCTTCCCCCAAAACCATGTAAGTATTGGTAGCTGCCAAGATGCTTAGAAATGACAAATCTCCCTTGGACCCATGAGACCACACCTGCCATCCGAGGCCATCCTGGACACACAATCCAGATAAAAATGCCTGTTCTTCCGCCTTCGAGACCCATTAATTACAGTTCCTTAGGAGCTGCCCTACAGGTCTATGCATTGGGCCTGTATCACATCGCCTTAACCTTAACCCGAGTTTGTGTTTGCAGACTTCTCTCCCAAAACCATGCTCACATGCCCTCAAGGATGAGGTCTCTGGTGCCACACTACAAGACTGTGCCTGCCATCCCCAAGGAAACTGTGCCCATCACAGTTGCACAAACCCACCAGATTAGGAGAAACCTGCAAGTCCCCTGAGCCCAACCCACTATTGGAGGCCACTCTGGATGCAAATGCACAGTCTGAAACACCCTGATCACCTACATCCAGGCAGACAAACAAGTCAATGATCCTGAGTCAGAAGATTGAAACTGACATGCCCCTAGGACCTCATTGGAAACGTAAATTAGATTTTCAGGCATCTCTCCTCAAAGGGCTGTTTTGCAATA
>NW_026757537.1:0-1104 GCF_022355385.1 Mustela nigripes
TTATCTGGATAAAATGACAAGATGGAAAAATTCACCACAAAAAAAAATAACAAGAGGCAGTACCGAAGGCTAGGGACCTAATCAATACAGACATTGGTAATATGTCGATCTAGAGTCAAGAATGACAATTCTCAAGGTTGTAGCCGGGCTCGAAAAAGGCATGGAAGATATTAGAGAAACCCTCTCGGGAGATATAAAAGCCCTTTTTGGAGAAATCAAAGAACTAAAATCTAACCAAGTTGAAATCAAAAAAGCTATTAATGAGGTGCAATCAAAAATGGAGGCTCTCACTGCTAGGATAAATGAGGCAGAAGAAAGAACTAGTGATATAGAAGACCAAATGACAGAGAATAAAGAAGCTGTGCAAAAGAGGGACAAACAGATACTGGACAACGAGGGGAGAATTCGAGAGATAAGTGACACCATAAGATGAAACACATTAGAATAATTGGGATTCCAGAAAAAGAAGAAAGAGATAGGGGAGCAGAAGGTATACTGGAGAGAATTATTGGGAAGAATTTCCCCAAAATGGCAAAGGGAACGAGCATCAAAATTCAGGAGTTTCAGAGAACGCCACTCAAAATCAATAAGAATAGGCCCACACCCCATCACGAAATAGTAAAATTTACCAGTCTCAGTGACAAAGAGAAAATCCTGAAAGCAGCCAGGGAAAAGAAGTCTGTAACATACAATGGTAAAATATTAGATTGACAGCTGACTTATCCACAGAGACCTGGCAGGCCAGAAAGAGCTGGCATGATATTTTCAGAGCACTAAACGAGAAACACATGCAGCCCAGAATACTATATCCAGCTAGGTTATCATTGAAAATAGAAAGAGAGATTAAAAGCTTCCAGGACAAACAAAAACTGAAAGAACTTGCAAACACCAAACCAGCTCTACAGGAAATATTGAAAGGGGTCCTCTAAGCAAAGAGAGAGCCTACAAGTGGTAGATCATAAAGGAACAAAGACCATATACAGTAACAGTCACCTTACAGGCAATACAATGGCACTAAATTCATATCTCTTAATAGTTACCCTGAATGTGAATGGGCTAAATGCCCCTGTCAAAAGACACAGGGTGTCAGAATGGATAAAAAAC
>NW_026757538.1:0-1104 GCF_022355385.1 Mustela nigripes
TGGAGAAATAAAAGAACTAAAATCTAACCATGTTGAAATAAAAAAAAAAACTATCAATGAGGTGCAATAAAAAATGGAGGCTCTCACTGCTAGGATAAATGAGGCAGAAGAAAGAATTAGTGATATAGAAGACCAAATGACAGAGAATAAAGAAGCTGAGCAAAAGAGGGACAAACAGCTACTGGACCAGGAGAGGAGAATTTGAGAGATAAGTGATACCATAAGATGAAACATTAGAATAATTGGGATTCCAGAAGAAGAAGAGAGAGGGGAGCAGAAAGTATATTAGAGAGAATTATTGGAGAGAATTTCCCTAATATGACAAAGAGAACAAGCATCAAAATCTAGGAGGTGCAGAGAACCCCCCTCAAAATCAACAAGAATATGTCCACACCCTGTCACCTAATAGTAAAATTTACAAGTCTTAGTGACAAAGAGAAAATCCTGAAGGCACCCACCGCAAAATATCATTCTCAATGGAGAAAAACTGAAAGCTTTTTCACTAAGGTCAGGAACACGGCAGGGATGTCCATTATCACCACTGCTATTCAACAAAGTACTAGAAGTCCTAGCCTCAGCCATCAGACAACAAAAGGAAATTAAAGGCATCCAAACTGGCAAAGAAGTAGTCAAACTATCACTCTTTGCAGATATGATACTACATGTGGAAAACCCAAAAGACTTCACTCCAAAACTGCTAGAACTTGTACAGGAATTCAGTAAAGTGTCAGGATATAAAATCAATGCACAGAAATCAGTTGCATTTCTCTACACTAACAACAAGACAGAAGAAAGAGAAATTAAGGAGTCAATCCCATTTACAATTGCACCCCAAACTATAAGATACCTAGGAATAAACCTAACCAAAGAGCCTAAGAATCTATACTCAGAAAACTATAAAGTACTCATGAAAGAAATTGAGAAAGACACAAAGAAATGGAAAAATGTTCCATGCTCCTGAATTGGAAGAATAAATATTGTGAAAAACTCTATGCTACCTAAAGCAACCTACACATTTAATGCAATTCCTATCAAAATACCATCCATTTTTTCCAAAGAAATGGAACAAATAATCCTATTTGTTAGGATAAAAATAATCATATT
>NW_026757539.1:0-1104 GCF_022355385.1 Mustela nigripes
AAAGCTTTTCAGTAAAAGGGTAGAGAAATAATCCTAACTGAGAATATTCTATTGGCAGAAGGTCTCAACTATTACCCTAGAATATTATGCAGTAAAACACCTGGTACACAAGGTCAAATAACATTACTGATTTTATATATATATATATATATATATATATATATATTTCTATTTTTATGACTGCCAATCAGGAAAATACTTCTCAGTCTATCTGTACATTTTAACACACATTCAATCCCCAATTTGGGGATGAGATAAATGACTGACCCATCAGACTCAAAAGTAGTATCCATTTCGATCACAGTAATTATAAACTACGTGAGTATAGGGGAGGCTATCCATTTAAATCACTTCATATTCTTTGTTCTAACTGAATTATGTCCCCTATACTCAACAAAAAATATGTTAGAATCATAATCTCCAGCACCTCAGAAGGTGATTCTGTTTTGGAAATGGGATCTTTATAGAGTTAAGTTAAACCTAGGCCATTTGGGTGGCCCCTAATCCAAAAGAACTGCTATCCTGATAAAAATGGGACATTTAGACAGAGAGAAGGAGACACGTAGAGGGAGGATGATATGAAGAGACATAGGGAGAAGACAGCAACTGACAAGCCAAGAGGAGAGGCCTAGAACAGCCCCTTACTCCATAACACTCAGAAGGAATCAATCCTGCCAACAACTTCATTTTAGACTACCAGCTTAAACTCTGAAAACAGTATGTTTCTTTTGTCTAAGACATGCAACGTGTAGCACTTTGTTATGGCATCCCTAGCAAGGAATTCACCATTGTAGTGATACCAAATGAGATTATTAAACAGTACAGGAAATCCAAAGTGAATTCATCCAGTCTTTCGGGTAACCTTTTGATACCAGGAAAACTTACACTCATGACCCTTGATATGACAATGTGATGGCTTTCAGTGCGGTGGTAGGATCTATGAAATTTTGTCATGTGGGTGCTCCCTGTCACAGATGTCCCTTGCCTATAGAATTCTTAATTACCTAAATACTTCTCAATAAAACAGTCTGTGCCAAGGTGTAGGTGTCCTAGATCAAAGTGTCCGTGTATTCCATTCGAAGTCAATATTTCTATTGACTATTT
>NW_026757540.1:0-1104 GCF_022355385.1 Mustela nigripes
CCAATGGCCTGTGGTCGGCGGGGCTGGCAGCTTCAGTGCCCTCCAGCAGACCCCCTTTCCCTGGATGGGAATCCCCCTGGAGTCTCTGTCTTCAGCGTTCTCTTCCTGCTGGTTTCAGGACCAAGGGTGAGACTGGTGTGGCTTAGAAGGCTCCACACCTGCCTCCTTCATTTTGCACACATCACTGCTACCCAGGAAGCAGGGGCTGCTGCTCCCACACTGCCCCACACAAGGCTGATTTAAGGCACTCATTCCCTCCATGCCCAGCTGCTCTGGCTCTGTCACATACACAGTGGGCACAGCTTCCTTACTAGGCCAGGAGTCCCAGCAGAGCTCTCCTTTCGCAGAATCAAGGTTCATATTTTTTTTTTAAATATTTTTATTTATTTGACAGAGAGAGATCACAAGTAGGCAGAGAGGCAGGCAGAGAGAGAGAGGAGGAAGCAGGCTCCCTGCTGAGCAGAGATCCCAATGTAGGGCTTGATCCCAGGGCCCTGAGATCATGACCCGAGCTGAAGGCAGAGGCTTTAACCCACTGAGCCACCCAGGCGCCCCCAAGGTTCATATTCTTAGCCAGAGAAGGAAGCCCCATCTGTCCTCTGCTAGAGAAGGTGAATTCCTGGGTCAGGTGGACCTCAGGTGCCTGAGGACAGGGGGTCTCCTACAGTTCCCCTGGAGAGAAGGGTGACGGACACCCCTGTCTGGGAGAATGATGAGCAGCACCCTCCCTAGGCCACAGGTGCACCCGTCACCTGGCAGTGCTTATACTCCAACTCACCCCTGGAAGCTCTGGCACAGTTTTTCATAGATGTATTTTTTTAAAAGATTAATTTATTTATTTGACAGACAGATCACTAGTAGGTAGAGAGGCAGTTGGGGGGGTGGGGAGAAGTAGGCTTCCTGCTGAGCAGAGAGCCCGATATGGGGCTTGATCCCAGGACTCTGGGACCATGACCTGAGCTGAAGGCAGAGGCTTTAACCCACTGAGCCACCCACATGCCCCTCATACATGTATTTTCAACAGAGTTCAACACAGCGGTGGTGGAGATAGCAGCGGAGTAAACAATGCTAGTGCCTGTGGAGGTGGATGGTGGCTCAATTAAG
>NW_026757541.1:0-1104 GCF_022355385.1 Mustela nigripes
GGGGAAGCTGGAGGTTCATCTCCTGACTTTTTTAGGAGCTTTGCAGCTCAGCTGGTGAGAATTCTCCATCACCCTGCCTTTCTCCAAGGGACTTCTCTTCAAGAACCCTTCCCAACTTCTTCCTCCTCCATGAAATAATGTTCCTCTCCTTTGTTTCTAGCACTTGCCTGTGATGGGACCGTAGCTTGCTCAGCCCAGACTGCCATTCTCTGCTCTTCCCAAATAAGCCCATGCTGCTGGTCAAATAACTGGCAGATTGAGTTTAAGGCCAATCGAACTAATAAATTCAAGAACTTGCAAGGACCAAAATCAATATGCACAAATTAGTGGCACTCCTACGTGCTCAGAAGGAACCATCAGAAAGAGACTACTGAGAACGATCTCATTTACACCTGCATCCAAGACAGCAAGATACCCGGGAGGCCCCTGAACCAAGAAGGTGACAGACCTGTCCTCTGACAGCCCTGCAACAAGGATGACAGACAGGGAGGGGGACACACGGAGATGAGGAGGCACTGTTTTCAGGGAAGAACCCACACTGGGAAAATACCTACTCTCCCCAAAACCGTCTACAGAGTCCTCACTCTGGCTCCCGAATATCCAGACTCGGCGAAAGCCTGGAGTGGGTGTGGACATGGGAAGGACCCCGCAGGGCTGAGGTGGGGGGAGCACAAGCAACGGAAGCAGGCGGACGCTCCCTGACAACAGGCCATCTGAGGAGCCCCAGAAACCGAATCCGCGAGCACACAAACACAGAGGAGGATCGAGGAGCACCCGAGCCCAGAAAGGGGGGGACCCCTCAGTCCCGCACACAGCACAACAGGAGGCTACGTCTCCTCACAAAACGACGGAAGCCCCAGTGTCTACACAGGGCACCCTTTCTCTGTGGGGTCCTGAGACCACGAACCCCTTGACAGTCCACTCAGGCGGCTTCTCCTCACCTCCTCCAGCGTCTGGTCCTTAGGAGGTTGGACTGCTGTCAGTGTGGGCGCATCCTCCACAACGGGTCCAGTCAGTGTGGATGCAGAGCCACACCCTCCTCAGCTTGTCCTGTCAGGGTGGGAGGCGCCCCACATTCTCCAGAAGTCTCCACAGTGGGTCCTG
>NW_026757542.1:0-1104 GCF_022355385.1 Mustela nigripes
AGAGAAGCTTCACAAACGTAGAGTACTGCCTCTTTCTTTGTGAAAGGGGTCACAAATATAGGTTTCTTTAACATGCTATTTTGGACTTCTGATTCTTTTTCATATTTTTTATAGGCCAGGAAAGCAAAGAAGCAAGCAGAAACAAAGAGAGAACATGAGCGTTCCCTTGCTGGAGTACGTAAATTAAAAGTAAGACTCCTTTCTTTGCCTGAATTGTGTTCTAACAGCAGAAATAAAAGTAATAAAATATTATTATTATTATTATTAAAATTATTATTATTTCAAAGATTGATTTGAGAGAAGGAAAGAGTGAGGGGAGGGGTTCTGAAGGAGACAGAGAGAGAATGCCAAGCTGACACTGTGCCGAGTGTTTCGCCTGATGCGGGGATCAGTCTCATGACCCTGAGATCAGGACTTGAGGCAAACGAAAGCAGGAGTCAGACACTCCACAGACTGGGCCACCCAGGTGCAACCCAGGTGCCCCAAGGAATCAATCATTGTTACTCATTCAGTATGTTTTCTTGAAGGAGAACATCAAAAAGGTGGAAGAGATTAATGAAAATTTGAAGGACTCCCTTCATTGTAAACAGGCTCTCTTACAAGCTCAGAGAGAAAAGAATATCAAGAATGTGGATGTGGTAAAAGTTAGGTGTTAGTTGTACTATAATGTGACTTGGGAGGCTTTCGGTTCATTGGGTGAGGTGAGTGCAGTGTACTCGTGTGCTGTTTATGCAGTAGAGCGTGGGCGTCTGGGAACAGCAACTCCTACTGAACCGTGAGCTGTGATTTCACTTAGGACCACCCCGATGAGATTTGCAATTTCAAGGCCTAGGAAGTATGGTTTATTTCACAGCTGGGTAATCATCACATCATTCAGCGCTGCCCTCCAAGTTACGTAGAAAATCCCACAAAATATGTGAGCAGTGAAGGATGATAGCAAGCCCAATTTGTATAGTAGAATATTATTTTATATCAGTTCCTCTAAGAAAGCCATTTGTGCGGTTTTTGACATAACTAGTTTCTTTCCTTGCCCCTTATTCCATTTATGCCTCAATGACTTTCTTTGTTGCCCTCCATGATCCTGTCCTGTTAGGTGCCCTCATA
>NW_026757543.1:0-1103 GCF_022355385.1 Mustela nigripes
TATCAGTGTTAAGTAACTGCAATTTCCCATGGAACTATCCACCACAGATTTGGCTATAATCAGGAGTTGGGCCTTGATATCAGAGGGATTTGAGGCAGTATCATTTTAGGTTAATCATTACATCTGAAATTTCCAAAAACTTCAACTGATGAAACTTTGATTATAAATCTATAAATATAACAATAAATCTACAGTATTCAAATTATTTTCATAGAAATACACAGACAAAGCATCAATTGATTAATATTTAAATATTACAAAATACTGAACTGAAAGAATTTGGTCATATAACAACGTGTAAGAAGTAGAACTAAGGTTTAGGTTAGAACTCAGGATGCATTTGAGACTCAGTTAAGGAATTGAATGGAGGGACGCCTGGGTGGCTCAGTGGGTTAAGCCACTGTCTTCGGCTCAGGTCATGATTCCAGGGTCCTGGGATCGAGCCCCAAATCAGGGTCTCTGCTCAGCAGGGAGCATTCTTCCTCGCTCTCTCTGCCTGCCTCTCTTCCTGATTGTCATCTCTCTCTGTCAAATTAATAAATAAAATCTTAAAAAAAAAGAAATTGAATGGATGTCTGACTATCTTATAGGTTTTCTAAAAATCAGTGACTTTGTGTTCACATGTGGCTATGTAGAAATTTTTAACTTTCTCTAAGAAGTTATTAGATTTGATTATATAATGGCAGTAAAGGATGGGGAAAAGCAAAGTACAAACCCCATAAAGGCAAAGACACTGAGTATGAGAAAAGAGTAATAGATAAGAAGAATCAATGCATTTGAGGAAAATGGGAATTGAAATACACAATGATGGCTGATTTTTTTAGATGGAGAAAACAAAACTAGCTTGCAAGAAGGAAATAACAGAAGACATATTTTGATGTGATACAGAATCCTGGAAAAGGCAGTAACGTGGAATAAAGGAGTAGGGAGAGCATATCAGGTAATTTGGATAGGAAGGAGTTAGGAAGATAATTGCTTGATAAATTTTATATGGTGCACTTAAATGCACAGATTTCTCTTCTTTAATTTATATGGAGAACATGGTGTCCTTTCTCTTCCCTTTCAGAGCACCAGAGGTGTACTCTTTCAGACTGAAAACCTGA
>NW_026757544.1:0-1103 GCF_022355385.1 Mustela nigripes
CAGTTTACCAAGGACACCACACTTCACTTTCTCAACTCTTGAAAACTAATCTCTCGCAACAGTAAGTAATTAATTTGCATTCATTCCAAACTGAACCAGATAGTGTAAACCTCAAGGAATCTGAGATTGTAAATAACCTCACTGGGAACCGTGTGTGTGTGTGTGTGTGTGTGTGTGTGTGTCCTCTGAGGTACTTCACAGGGTATAAAAAGAAGTAATTAGCAACTTTCAATCTCATGAACAAGATCTTTATTTAAAATTCTCACATATAAAATGAATTCTTTTATGTCTTATTTCCTCAAGTGTGTTTTTCCCCTCATTTTAAGAATAAAAAAGACATCCAGAGGAAACAAGGTGTCCTTTTCTCAGCCTCCAGAAACCCTAGGGACAGCACAGGTAGCACAAGTGTTTGGTCTTAAACAAAAGTCAAGACTAAGTAGGGAAGAAAATGGAAAACAGAACACAGCCTAGCAAAGCAGCCAGAGATCACATGCAGCAGGTGACAGGAAGCCTTGCGGACACTTCACAGCCACCAGGATGAGCTTCATCCCAGGTCCCTGCAGGCCCCCTGGGCTCCATAGAACCTCCACCCAGCAGTCCACAAAAGCGAAAGGCGGCCAAGAACTCTCACTGTCATCCTGGCAAGAAAGAAGCAGCAGCCTCCTTGAACCCAGAAAAGCCACCCCTCCCTCCACAAACAGGAGGAGCCCCCTGCACACCAACCACACAAGGAAGCCCAAGCGGCCAGACCCAAAATAAAAATAAGAGGAGCGTGGGAAGATAGATGACAGCTCAATTAAATTTATCCTGGGAGCACTGGGAGGCTCGGTCTCTCTGAAGACTCCAACTCAAAAGTAAAACTAAAATTTAAGGGGAGGGAGCCCACAGAAGAGAGGACAGTTCAGTTAAGTCTGGGCTGGGAACACTTGGAGACTCTACTTCGGGTGTCAGAGTCAGAAATAAAAATTAAAAAACGAGAGGGGGAGGTGTCGGTTTATTTTGTGTGTGAGTGTGTGTGCGTGTGTGTCTGTGTAGCACCTGGAGTGCAGGATTTGCCAGGGAGAGGAAAGTGGCGGCTCCGCCGGCCTTGAGGTGACCAGGCT
>NW_026757545.1:0-1103 GCF_022355385.1 Mustela nigripes
CCTGGGTATTTCTAAAATTGTATTCTGTTTTTCCATATTATGTTTTACAATGTAATTAATAAAGATTCTGCATATATTAACACCCATCCCCTTCTATCTCATCTGTATGTCCATTACAGAGCATGTATGATTTCTATTCATTGCTATGTTGTGGTGAAGAGATTGTCTGAAGTAGTCCCATATTTATGCAGGTAGATCTTAAGCTACGGTGCTCTTGTTTATTTGCTTGTTCCTGATCAGTATGTCTGAAAGATGGTAACTATTGCATCAGGTATGACGATTAAAAAATATTATTGGTGCCTGATACACTGTGGTGAAATAGGTAGGTCGATTCATAATTTGTTAATTAAATTAGAAAAAAATTCCTTTGGATTTGTCCTTTATTAAGTTTTTTTTTTTTAACGAATTCCTTGGGATGTTTTTTGTGTAATATATATCACATGCCTCAACCTTTAAATTTGAATGTAGAAAAGAGTTATCAGAATGAGCCTAGAAAATATTGTTATGAAATATTTGTGTTCTGTTATATTATGTTAACTTAGTAAATAATGGTAGTTATTTTTATTAGCATTTCCTACTTTCCACATGCCCTTACAGATGAGATATCATGTTTTTCATACTCTTTTTATCGTGGGTGTTATATTCTTCATGATCAATAACAATCAATGAAAATTCCTAACATTAATTTTCTTTGGGAAAGTGATATTTTAGCAAGAATCCATGACCAAACATTTTAGCTGTTGTTCTTCCAGGAGATGAGACTATCAATGTTCCTGAAATTTCAAGAAATAGAACTTATTAATTGTGTTGGTTGATGTTTATTGTCTCTGAACTTAGAGGTGCATAATTCAATTTAAAATTTATTTTTGGGTTGCCTGGGTGGCTCAGTGGGTTAAAGCCTCTGCCTTTGGCTCAGGTCATGATCCCAGGGTCCTGGGATCGAGCCCCGCATTGGGCTCTCTGCCTAGCAGGGAGTCTGCTTCCTCTTCCCTCTCTCTCTGCCTGCCTCTCTGCCTACTTGTGATCTCTATCTGTCAAGTAAAATAAATAAAATCTTTAAAAAAATGGAGTGGACCTTAGGGGGGTGCTTATCTGAAATTGAG
>NW_026757546.1:0-1103 GCF_022355385.1 Mustela nigripes
TTATGTTTCGGGTAATAGGTATGGCAGGACTGATCTACAGACCATGACGAGAACTCTTCGGGATATGAAAAAAGGGCGAGTGTGAGGCTCTTGCTCAAGTTTTTGTATCTGGATATCGTGTCACTCATGGTCTTAAAATTTCCGGGTGACTTCATGGCAAATGGACGAGTCTTACTCTCTGGGGGTTTGGCCCCGACCAAAGAGTTTGGGGTCATTCTGTGGGATGGATGAAGTCCGTTCTTCTGTTGTTGTTGATTTGTTTTGTTTTGTTTTTCAACCTCAGGTGTCTCACCAAAAGAGGGATTACAGAGTAAAGCACTGGGGAGTGGCGACGGGACAACCAGAAATCTGGTTAAAAATGGGGCTTAGGGACATTTCATGCCCATTATGACATCTAATGGTAGCCACTGAGAGGACGTACTAGAGGACAGGACTCACGCTGAGGGTCACAATGCATGTTTATGCCCTCGTCGCACTCAAGAATGGGCGAGGCCTCATTGTAAATGCTGTTTTCTCCTACACTGAACGTTGGACAACATGCCAACCACAAGGTTTCTTGCCATGGGTAAGGAAGAGTTCTGATTTCTGCATCACAGTCACCACTGGGCAGAGATTGGAGATAAGGTCTAGGTTCAGAAGCCTGAAAACAGAGGAAGGGAAGAGATGATGACCTAAGGCCATGGCGGGTCTGATGTGCTCAGTGTGCGGCCAGCTGTCTGGGTGTTGGTCATGAGGTCCAGGCTCAGGTTGTCAGTGCATTAGTGCCCAGGTTAGACTATATATTTTGGGTGCATTCGAGTGCCGTGTAGGTTCTTATCTGAAGAACTCTTCAGGATATGAAGAATGAGCGAGTCTGAGGCGCGTGCTCAGGATTTTGTCTCTGGATTTTGTATCAGCGATGGCCGTGGAATGTTGGGGAGGCCTCATGGGTCAAAAACGAATCTTGCTCTCTCTGGATTTGGCCCGATCCCAACTGTTTTTCGTCAATCTGTGGGATGGGAAGACTCCTTTCAGGTTTGTTAGCTCAGGTGTCCCACCAAAAGAGGAATTCCAAAGCAGATCCCTGGGGAAGACTGAAAGGACAACCCGAACTACAGTTGAAA
>NW_026757547.1:0-539 GCF_022355385.1 Mustela nigripes
GTTCGGGTTGTCCATTCATCCCTCCCCAGAGCTCTGCTTTGGAATCCCTCTTTTGGTGGGACACCTGAGGTAACAAAACAAAAAGGACTCCTCCCATCCTTCAATTGACCCAAAACAATTGGGATTGGACCAAATTCACAGAGAGGAAGTCTCGTCCATGGCCAATGAGGCCTCCCCGAGATTCTACAGCCATCGTTGACAACATATCTAGAGACAAACGTCTGAGCAAGCAGACTCGCTCTATTGTTGTTTCCCGAAATGTTCTCCTCAAGGTCTGTAGATCGGGCCTGCCATACCTACCTCCCAAACCTAAGCCGAGTTTGTGTTTTCAGACTTCTTTCCCCACATTCCTGGCCCACAGACCCTTCAGGCTGGGGCCCCTGGAGCCACACATCAGGACTGTGCCTGTCCATACCACGGAAATTCTACCCATTCCATTGTCCACAATCGTACAAATTAGGAAAAACCTCCAGAGTCCCCAAGGACATTCCAATAATGTAGGCCGCCCAGGACAAACAAGGGTCATCTGAAACCAGCTG
>NW_026757547.1:639-1103 GCF_022355385.1 Mustela nigripes
TATCTCTCCTCAGAGGCCTGGTTTCCAATATTAGCATATGGGGATTTAATGAGGCAGCAATCAGAACAAATCTCTTCTCCATATGGGAAAATTATCCTTAGAAGATGTCTCAAAACCTCCAGTTAGGAGAATCCTTCTGGGCCTGTGTCCTGCCCCATTACAAGGTCTCCATGGACAGAAATCCACATTAGAACCCATCCGCAGGATATTCCTTTTCAACTCAGCTCCCTTGGTTGCTCCCCCAGAGTGAGCAGACGAACATGTCTTGACTAGGAGACAATTGGAATGTGAGGCGTGCTGCCCAACCATCCATCCTTAGAGCTCTGCTCTGGCGTCGTTCCGTATGGGATGTCCTAGAGCCATCCAACAGGTCTCAAATGTCCAGCAGAAGGAATCCTTGAGTTTTGGAGCAACTCACAACTCCCAACCTGGGATAATCTAGATGGCTTTGTGATGCCACCCCC
>NW_026757548.1:0-1103 GCF_022355385.1 Mustela nigripes
AAAACTTCATCTAGGGTTCCAATGAAGTTTTAGGATAATGTCAGTTTCAATCTTCTGACTCAGGACCATTGACTTCAGTGTCTTCCTAGACGTAGGTGATCATGGTGTTTCTGACTGTGCATTTGTTTGCAGAGTGGCCTCCAATATTGGGTTGTGCTCTAGGGCCTTGCAGGTTTCTCCTAATATGGAAGGTTTGGGCAACTTTGATGGCACAGTTTCCTAGGGGATGGCAGGCACAGTCCTGAGGTGTGTCTCCAGAGACCCCATCCCGGAGGGCATGTGAGCCATGGTTTTGGGAGAGAAGTCTACAAACACAAACTCGGGTTAGGTTTAGTGGCAAGGTGATCATGGGCCCAATGCATAGACCTATATGGAAGATTGTCAGGAACTGTTAATCGGGTGACTCAAAGGCAGTAGCAGAGGCTTTTGTAACCGGATTGTGTGTCCAAAATGGCCTCGGAATGCAGGTGTGGTCTCATGGGTCCATGGGAGATTTTTCCTCTTTAAGGTTCCTGCTGCTCCCAAGAGCTGCTGGCTTTCTCGGGGAAGGGAAGAGTGCTGTTTTCCATCTTAGGGGTGCCCCAATATAGGGATTCCAGAGATGGGCTCTGGGTCTGGGCACCTGGAAAATCCCACCACGTGTTAGGATTTGGGCCTAATGGCGTACCAGGCCTGCATGCGGGATCCTGGAGGTGCATCTGAGAGGGCTTGTTTGAAATCATGCTCAGGCTGAGTGTTACAATGCCTGCTTGTGCCCAGGGTGGCCCTAATGAGTGGGCGTGGTTTCCTTGGCCATGCAGCTGGCTCCCACTTTGAGGGTTGGACTCCCATCCCAACAGCCAGGATTTATGCCATGGGGAAAGAGGAATTCTCTATTGTGCTTCAGGTTCCTCCATTAGCAGGGATTCCAGCAAAGTCTGGGGACAGATGCTTGAATACCAAGGATGGGTAGAGATGATGGACATGGGCCATGGCCGGTCTCAAATGGTGGATATGGACCCCGATCTCTGGGTGGCTGACACTAGGTCTTGGCTCAGGATCTGTCAGACACAGCACTAGTGCCCAGGGCAGCCTATAAATAAAGGTTCCCTAGAGTGCCTAGC
>NW_026757549.1:0-1103 GCF_022355385.1 Mustela nigripes
CATACCTATGACCCGAAACATAATCCGAGTTTGTGTTTTCAGAAAACTGTCCATACAGCCCTGGCCTACACACCCTACAGGCTCAGGCCCCGGGAGCCAACCTGAGGACTGTACTTGCGCTCTCCAAGGGAATTCTGTGTGCCCATTCCAATGGCCACAACCCTACTAATAGAATAAACCTCCAAAGTCCCTGAGGCCATCCCAATTGTGGTGGCTTCCCAGGACAAACAGGAGCAATCTGAGCCCATCTGAGAACCCACCTGCACTCAGACTCGTAGACTGATATCCCCAGAGGTAAAAAGGAATGAACAGGCCCCTAGGCCCTAATCGGATCCATTGCTTTGGTTTCCAGGTATCTTCCTCAGAGACCTGGATTTCAGTACCAGCATATGACTGTTTCTTGACTCACCCATCAGAACAAAACTCATCTACACATGGGAAACTTGCACGTGGGAGGTGTGTCAAAGGCTCTTTTTAGGAGAACACTTCAGGGCCCCAGTGCCACCGCTTCATTCCAAGGTCTCCAAAGACACAAAATCATATTAGGACACATGCACGGGAGAGTCCAATTCAACTCAGCATATTCGGTTGCTCCGTGAGATCCAGCAGATTTAACTTGTCTTGTTGCTAGGAGACAATTGGAATGCGAGGTGGGCTACCACGCCATCCATCCTTAGAACCCTTCTCAGAATCATTGGCCTGGAGCCAACCAACAGGTCTCAATTTTCCTGCAGAAGAATCTTTGCAGTAGGGAGCTTCTCACAACTCCCATCGTGAGAAACCCCCATGGCCTCGTGATACCACCCCCTTCATGAAGGGGCCCTCAGGGACATAAGGTCCAACCTGAGAAATAGTCTGATCCTCACCCTGACTTCAGATGCACGAGATCTCGATTCAGGTCTGTATATTGTGCCTGCCATGTCCTCACCCAGAAACCTAAGCCTAATTGTGTCCTCAGACTTCCGTCCTCAGACTAATGGCCCAGAAGCCCTCCAGTTTGGAAAACTAGAATTACAATGCAGCACTCTGCTTGCCCTCCAGAAGAAAAACATTGCCCTCTGGGGCTACCCAGAAACCCCAAATGAAGATCAACCTGCACGCCA
>NW_026757550.1:0-1103 GCF_022355385.1 Mustela nigripes
TACGACAAAAGAGCGAGTGTGAGGCGCTTGCTCAGACTTTTATCTCTTGATTTGTGGTCAACGATGGCTGCGGAATCTCGGGGAGGCCTCATGGGCCATGGACGAGACTTCCTCTCTGTGAATTTGGTCCAATCCCAATTGTTTGGGGTCAACCTGAAGGATGGGAGGAGTCCTTTTAGTTTTGTTACCTCAGGTGTCCCACCAAAAGAGGGATTCCAAAGCAGAGCTCTGGTTAGGGTGAATGGACAACCCGAACAATCCAATTGGGGTGAGGTCGAGAACCGAGCAGGTTGATCCTCATTTGGGGTTTATGGAGATCCCCATAGAGCAACGTTTTTCTTCTGGAGGGCCAGCATAGGGCTGCATTTTGGTTCCAGAATTCCAAGTCTTGAGGACATGTTTGCCAGGAGTGTGAGGAAGGATGTCTGAAAACACAAGTTAGCACGAGGTTCGGGCCCACTTTGCAGAGGCTGAATCGAGATATCCTGCATCTGAGGTCAGGGCGAGTATCAGATGTTGCCTCAAGATGGAGTTTGTGTCCATGACGGCCCCTCCCTGAAGGGGGTGGGGGCGTCACGAGGCCAGGGAGGTTTCCCTACGCTGGGAGTTGTGAGCTGCTCCAAACTTCAAAGTTTCCTTCTTCAGGACAGTCGAGTACTATGGGATGGTTCCAGGATGCCCCATACAGAAAGACTCGAGAGCAGGGGCCTAAGCATGGATGTCGAGAAACGCCAACTCACCTTCCCATTGCCTGGTTGAGACAAGGCACGCTCAATCTGCGGGCTCATGGGTGAGCTACCCAGAACGCTGAGTTTAAATGGACTTTCCTGAGGATGAGTCATAATGTGGGTTGTTGGACATGGAGACCTTGGAATGTGGCAGTAGCTAAGGGACTCTGCAGGATTCTCCAACCCGAAGGGTTTGACACAACTCCAACAAGGAAGCTTTCCAGGTGGAGATGAGAGGTGTTCTGTCTGGTGCCTCAGGATACCCCCATATGCTGGTCTTCGAACCCAGGCTTCTGAGGAGTGATACCTGGACACCAAAGCAAGAGTTCATAATAGGGCCTAGGGGCCTGTCTGGTTCAATCTTCTGTCTCTGTG
>NW_026757551.1:0-1103 GCF_022355385.1 Mustela nigripes
CCCGCCCATTCTTGAGTGCGACGAGGGCATAAACACGCATTGTGACCTTCAGCGTGAGTCCTGTCCTCTAGTACGTCATCTCAGTGGCTAGAACAATAGATGCCATAATGGCTTGACATGTCCCTAAGCCCCAAATTTAAACCAGATTTCTGGTTGTCCAATCGCCCCTACCCAGTTCTCTATTCTGTAATCCCTCATTTGGTGGGGTTTGAAAAACAAAACAAAACAACAACAACAACAACAACAACAACAAAAAACGGATTTCTTCCATCCCACAGAATGACCACAAACCTGAACCTTGGACAACATGCCAACCACAAGGTTACTTGCCATGGGGAAAGAGTTCTGATGTCTGCATCATTTTCAAACACGGGCCTTGATTGGAGATAAGGTCTAGGTTCTGAAGCCTGAAAACCGAGGTTGAGAAGAGATGACGACCTAAGGCTATGGCGGGTCCGATGTGCTCAGTGTGTAGCCAGCTGTCTGGGTGGGGCCAGGAGGTCAAGTCTCAGGCTGTGTCAGAAAGGGCATTAGTGCCCTGGACAGCCCTTATATTTGGGGTACAGCAAAATGGCGTGCAGGTTGATCCTCTTTTGTGGTTTCTGGGTAGCACCAGAGGGTAATGTTTTTCTTCTGGAGGGCAGGCAGAGTGCTGCATGTAGTTCTGGATTGCCAAACTGGAGGGCTTGTGGGCCAGCAGTCTGAGGATAGAAGTCTGAGAAACCTAGCTAGGCCTAGGTGTCTGGGTGAGGATATGGCAGGCACAATCTACAGACCTGAATTGAGGTCTCGTGCATCTGAAGTCAGGGCGAGGATCAGACGATCGCTCAGGTAGGACATTCTGTCCCTGATGGCCCTTTCTTGAAGGGGTGGTGGATCACGAGGCCATGGGGGTTTTCCCACGATGGGAGTTGTGAGAATATCCAACTGCAAAGATTCTTCTGCTAGGCAATTGAGACCTGTTGGTAGGCTCCAGGAAAACGATTCCGAGCAGGGTTCTAAGGATGGATGGCTGCGTAGCCCACCTCGCATTCCAATTGTCTCCAAGCAACAAGACAGGTTAGATCTGCTGGATCAGGGGGAGCAACCGAGGAGGCTGAATT
>NW_026757552.1:0-1103 GCF_022355385.1 Mustela nigripes
GAGAACATCTGAACTGCCATGGCCTTAGGTTGCCATCTCTTTCCAACCTGGTTTTCAGGCTACAGAAACCTAGACCTTATCTCTACTCATTTCCCATGGGTAAACGTGATGCAGAAATCATAACTCCTCCTTCCGTCTCGCCAGAATCTTGTGGTTGGCATCTTATCCAAAGTTCAGTGTAGGACCCCTGTAGGACCTACAGGAGTAATAGTAGGGCCCCTGAGGGTAGTGTAGTGTCCCTGAGGCCCTGCCCATGCTCAAGAGCTGCAGTGGGCACAAACACACATTGGGACCCTCAGTTTGAACCCTGTCCTCAAGTAAAGCCTCTCAGTGGCTGGAACATGAGCCCGCATATGGGGCCTGCCATGCCTCAAGTCACCCAATCTTAACCAGAAGTAGAGACATCTAGTCACCCCTACTCAGGGCTCTGCTCTGGAATCCCTCTTTGGTGGGACATTTGAGGTAACTAAACACAGAAAGGATTCCTCCCACCCACAGAATACCCCAATTACTTGGGATCAGGCCATCCCCAGATAGAAAGAATTTTCCATGGCCCATGAGGCCAGCCCGACATTCCAAGGCCACGATTGACACAAAATCCAGATACATAAGTTTCACCCTTAGGTCATAGCCCAAAAAATTCTCCTCATAGTCTGTAGATCGGGCCTGCCATACCTACGTAACCAAACCTAAGCCGAGTTTGTGTTTTCAGACTTCTATCCTGATATCCCTGTCCCACACAGCCTCCAGGCTGAGGCCCCTGGAGCCACACCTCAGGACTGTGCCTGCCCTCTCCAAGAAAATTCTTCCCATTCCATTGGCCACAACCCTACAGATTAGGAGAAACTTCCAAAGTCCCAGAGGCCATTCCAATAGTGTAGGCCGCCCAGTACAAAGAGGGGTGATCTGTCACAAGCTGTGCAACGACCTCAACTCACCCGTAGACAGATATCCCAAGAGAAAGGTATTAAACTGGACAGGCCCCTAGAACGTAATTGGTTCCATTGCTTTTGTTTCTAAGCATCTCTCCTCCGAGGCCTGTTTTCCAATACCAGCATATGGGGGATTCCAGAGATACCAATCAGAACAAATCTTGTCTCCAC
>NW_026757553.1:0-394 GCF_022355385.1 Mustela nigripes
ATCTAATGGTCCAGCCACTGAGAGGATATACTAGAGGACAGGACTCATACTGATGGTCACAATGCGTGTTTATGCCCTCGTCGCACACAAGAATGGGCGGTGCGTCAGGGTGAATGCTGGATTCTCCTACACTGAACGTTGGACAACATGCCAACCACATGGTTTCTTTACTTGGTAAGGAAGAATTCTGATTTATGCATCATATCACCCCTGGGCAGTGATTGCAGATAAGGTCTAGGTTTTGAAGACTGAAAACTAATGTAGGTAAGAGATGATGACCTAAGGCCATGGCGGGTCTGATGTGCTCACTGTGTGGTCAGCTGTCTGGTAGTTGGTCACGAAGTCCAGGCTCAGGTTGTCAGACAGTGCATTAGTGCCCAGGTTAGACTAAATA
>NW_026757553.1:494-1103 GCF_022355385.1 Mustela nigripes
GTAGGTAAGAGATGATGACCTAAGGCCATGGCGGGTCTGATGTGCTCACTGTGTGGTCAGCTGTCTGGTAGTTGGTCACGAAGTCCAGGCTCAGGTTGTCAGACAGTGCATTAGTGCCCAGGTTAGACTATATATTTTGGGTGCCTTCGAGTGACGTGTAGGTTCTTTTCTGAAGAACTCTTCAGGATATGAAGAATGAGCGAGTCTGAGGCGCGTACTCAGGCTTTTGTCTCTAGATTTTGTATCAGCGATGTCCGTGGAATGTTGGGGAGGCGCCATGGGCCATGGACGAATCTTGCTCTCTGTGAACTTGGCCCGATCCCAATTGTTTTTCGGCAATCTGTCAGATGGGAGGACTCCTTTTAGGTTTGTTACCTCAGGTGTCCGACCAAAAGAGGAATTCCAAATCAGAGCCCTGGGGAAGAGAGAAGGGACAACCCGAACTATGGTTAAAAATGGGGGCCTAGGGGCATGGCAAGCCCAATATGCTGTCTCTCCATCAAGCTACTGAGAGGTCTTACCTGAGGACTGGGCTCAGGCTGAGGGTCACAATGTGTGTTTGTGACCAATGTGGCCCGCAAGCATGGGCGGGGCCCCATGGGCCACACT
>NW_026757554.1:0-1103 GCF_022355385.1 Mustela nigripes
CTCATTTTCTTTATCTTTTCCTTTCTTTTTTTCTAAGAACAGACATGGATATTGTTGAAATGATTTTTGGGTTCTTAGAAGCAATTTGAATTCTTGATGGAGCCGGGGCCTACGTGTCCACCTGTGATGGAGACCACGGCTCTGATAACAGACCGCTCGGCATTCAAATCCGTGCTCTAGCTGTGTTACCTTGGACAAGCCTTAACCTCTCTGTGCCTCAAAATCACTGCCTATAAAGTGGAGAAGATCATAAGGCCTTCCTCATGGCGTGGCTCTAAAGATCAGATGAGACAGACAATCGACGTAAAGCCCTCCAGTCGGTCCCTTGTTTCAAGTCAGAACACAGTAACCACGATGTATTATTGTCGTATCACTCTGAATGATTTTTCCCCCCAAGGATAGCACCAAGATTAACATCAGATCTGGTTCTCAAGGAGCAAAAAAAAAAAAATCCAAATTTCTGCATAGTGGGGTCTGAATTGATGAGCTCATGTGTGCACTTTGCTTTGCTCCCAGCCCTCGTCGCCGTAAATCCGATCAGCCTGGCAGAGGGGTGTAGCTCTCAGCGACAAAAGCCTGCTGCGGGGCAGACGGACCGGCCGGCCCTTGGCAGAGGAGGGCAGGGGCCCAGCCACAGTGGAGTGCGGCTTTCGTGCAGTGCCCATGGGCCCAAGGAATTTGTGTATTCAGCTGGCTTCCCCGATCGTTTGCAGGGGGAGCTGGAACATCAGAATCCAATTTTTTGTCACCTTGTGAAATTCTGAGCCTGCATTCCGGTTACGATGGTAGCATCAGAGCACAGCGGACACGTGGGGTGATGGCTGTTGCTGGGTTACTCCTTGTAAGTTCAAACAGTTCCACATGCTGAATGACAACATATTTGCCGTGACCTGGGTAAATTAAACCGATGCTTCCTGCCTAGGTAGACTTTGACGTGATTCAGTACATCTGCTTCTGATGAAGGACTACCTCACTCGCTAAAGCAGGAAATAAAACCGCACAGCTCTACCTTGCCAGTGGTTTTCCTTCCTCCTTCCCCTCCTCCCTCCCCTCCCCCACCCCACCAGTCCCCCCTCCCCCTCCTCTTCTGCCTTCTTTCCCTC
>NW_026757555.1:0-1103 GCF_022355385.1 Mustela nigripes
TTCTAGGGGTGCCTGGATGACTCAGTTGTTTAAGCAGATATTTGCCTTTGTCTGAGGTCATGATTCCAGTGTACAGGGATCCAGCCCTGCATGGGACTACTTGCACCCCAAGGAGCTTGCTTCTTCCTCTCCCTTTGCACGTGATTCCCCCCGCTTGTGCGCTAACTCTCTCTCTCTCTCTCTTGCTGTCAATAAACAAAATAAAATATTTTACTAAATAAATAAATAAATAAACCTACTTTCAGTTTAGGTCCCTTAACAATAATTGCTACTGCTTCATTTAAAAAAAAAAAAAGATAATTTAGAAACATGCTTCCAGAGCTAAAAATCTGTATTTTTTTTTTTAGGATTAAATATAGAAGTGCTTTATAAAGTAAAAGAAAAACTATGCTATATTAACACTAATCACACTATAACTTTGGTGGTTATATCAAGATAATTAAAAGTGATTTTAAAGCAAATTTCATTATCAGACATAATGATCAAGTCAAAATTACAGAAGACTAAAAGGATGAATTTATCAGGGAGTATAATAATTCTTGACTTTTAATACTTAATAACAGATTTGGGGATATATAGGGAAAAACTAATAAGAAAAATCATAAGTTCTCCATCAGAAGAGAAACGGAAAAAAGTTTCAACACCTTTATTTTAAGATTATATAGACAAATGGTCATCAAATTGGTAAGATATGTAAGACTTGAACAAAACTATCAACTAACTAGATATGCTTGATATTACAGAACACTCCCAACAACTGCAGACTACGTATATCTTAAGCCATGATTTTCTTTGCAAAGGTCAACATTGATAATGTTCTAGTCATACCTCCGTGTACCAGGAAAGAAGTAGAACATTTCTTGAAAGACACAGCTATCAAAGCTCCATTGAGAAACCGTAAAGATGGAGAAGGGATTTTCAAATTATATATCTGATAAGGAAATCTCCTCTGATTATTAATAAATGAAAAAAATAAAAAACCTTACTAATAACCAAACAGAGTAACCAATTTTACATGTGAAGGAAATTATTGAAGAGACATGTCACCAAAAGGACATGGATGGCTTATAAGCACATGACAAATTTCTCAACATTTAGACATT
>NW_026757556.1:0-1103 GCF_022355385.1 Mustela nigripes
TGAAGAAGAGAGATTTCCGCACAGGCCCACTATGCCAGAATCAATAGGTCTAATAAGCTATTCAGATTGGCTCTGAGAGGCATGACTTTTAGCCCAGGGCCACAGTGCTAATAAGTGACAAGGGCAAATTCAGGCAGCGCAAACAGCAAGGCCCACACTCATCACCAAGGCACCGAGGGCGGGGGCAAGGGTGCCAGACCGACGGAACAAAGTTGTCTGGGAACCCCACCTGCCCTAGAAGTCCAGATGAGCGAGTAGTTGAACTGTTTTTTACCTTCATTGTCATTCCTTTCTGAAATTATTGCCGGCCTTTGGTAAAGGCATGAACCTGAGCTTGTGCAGCCTGGGGTACTGATCTTGGGGTTGCTGAAGAGAGTAGGTGCCAACAAAGAATGAAAATCCCTGCTGCCTGTTCTCCTTCCGAGAGTCAGGAGGGAACAGTCATGACCCCATACAGTGCACTGCCACTTGGAGCCCTGGCTGTGGCAGTGGCGTGGCCCACCAAAGCCAGGAGCAACAGGCAAGACCCCAGACCCCAAATGCTAATGGAACACCCTGGGGAGGACGAAGGAAAGGCAGAGAGTCAGCGGAAACCTTCCCAAAGGACATTTCCCTCAGTTTCTTCTGGGAGCTGACATTCAGCTGGTACACACCCCTTCAGCCACACAAAGTTTGGTGACTAGCCTCTGGCCAGAACCTGCTGTGTGTCTCCCTACCCTGAACCCTTCCCAAGATCCCTACCATGGCCTCATGATCCAGGCACTGGGCATGTAACACTTGACTCTGCAGGGGTCCCCGGGCCAGCTTTTGGTTAGTTAGTTGTCCGCGCTGTTAAGGATTTGACTACTGTTACATGTTTGACTCTCGTCTTTGGTGATGGTGCCTATTTCATAGGAAATAGAAGCTGGAATCCAGGAAACAGGCTGGAAGATGAAATTAAAAAGTGGATACAAAGCATCTAATCAGAGCCAGACACAATCGGCGATCAACTATATCCCAGTCTCTCCCCTCTTCTCTGATCTGTACTTTCCTTAATGAGGAATGAGACTTTAAGTCGACTTTTTTTTATCTTCAAGTCTCTCTCTCTCTCTCGATTCCCTAAC
>NW_026757557.1:0-1103 GCF_022355385.1 Mustela nigripes
AGAAAGGGCATTAGTGCCCAGGTCAGCCTATATAATTGGGGTACAGACGAATGGCGTGCCCTGTTGATCCTCATTTGGGGTTTCTGGGTAGCCCCAGAGGTCAATGTTTTTCGTCTGGAGGGCAGGCAGAGTGCTGCATTGTAGTTCTGGATTGCGAAACTGGAGGGCTTGTGGGCCAGTAGTCTGAGGACGGAATTCTGAGAAACCAAGCTAGGCCTGGGATTCCGGGTGAGGATATGGCAGGCACAATCTACAGACCTGAATCGAGATTTCGTGCATCTGAATTGTGGGCGAGGATCAGATGATCGCTCAGGTTGGACAGTCTGTCCAAAATGGCCCCTTCTTGAAGGGGGGGTGTATCACGAGGCCATGGGGGTTTTCCCACGATGGGACTTGTGAGAAGTTCCCAACTGCAAAGATTCTTCTGCAGGACAATTTTTACCTGTTGGTTGGCTCCAGGACAACGATTCCGAGCAGGGTTCTAAGGATGGATGGCTGGGTAGCCCACCTCGCATTCCAATTGACTCCAAAAACAAGACAGGTTAGAAATGCTGGATCTGGGGGAACAACCGTGGAGGCTGAGTTGAAATGGACTCTCCCGTGGATGTGTCCTAATATGATTTTGTGTCTATGGAGACCTTGGAATGAAGCGGTGGCACTGGGGCCCTGAAGGGTTCTCTTAAAAGCGGCTTTCACACAGCTCCATCGTGCAAGTTTCCAAGTGTAGATGAGATTTGTTCTGATGGGTGAGTCAAGAAACAGGCATATGCTGTTATTGAAATCCAGGCCTCTGAGGAGAGATGCCTGGAAAACAAAGCAATGGATCCGATAGATGCCTAGGGTCGTGTTCGTTCCTTTTTACCTCTGGGGACATCAGTCTACGGGTCTGAGTGCCGGTAGGTGCTCAGATGGACCCAGATTGCCCCATTTGTCTGGGAAGCCACAAATATTGGGTTGGCCTCAGGGACTTTGGAGGTTTATACTCTTAGGAGGGTGTGGCCATTGGAATGGGCACATACAATTCCCTTGGAGAGGGCAAGCACTGTCGTCAGGTTTGGCTCCAGGGGCCTGAGCCTGTAGGGTGTGTAGGCCTGGGCTGTTTG
>NW_026757558.1:0-1103 GCF_022355385.1 Mustela nigripes
GAAGGGGGTGGGATTATGGACATTGGGGAGGGTATGTGCTTTGGTGAGTGCTGTGAAGTGTGTAAACCTGGTGATTCACAGACCTGTACCCCTGGGGATAAAAATATATGTTTATAAAAAATAAAAAAAATTTTAAAAAAAAGAAACATGCCAGTGAAAATCCACAAAAATTTTAATGTTCCAAAGTTCCATAAGTAGCAAAAATTTGGAAGAAGGTAGAGTCATGATAGATTTTTGACAAATCATTTGGTAAACTTCTATTGAATTAGACTGATGTCTGTGTTAAATGGTATCTGTGACAATAAATTGTATCACCAGCCATCATTTGTCACCAGTTATGTTCTCACTGATTTCACAAACCTAGTAGGAAACCTAGTAGGAAAAGTAGGTCAGATATAGCCAAATATTTAACTCAACTCTTTTTTATATTGGTTTTGTTTTTCAGTCTGTAATAAATCTATCAAAGTAAAAAAAAAAAAAAAAAAAAAAAAAGAATCCTGGCATGGTGATACACGACACTATACATTTGTCACAACCCCCAGAATGTCAAAGCACAAAGAGTGAATTTTAATGTAAACCGTGGACTTCTAGTTAATAGAAGTGTATTGATATTGTTTTGCAAATTATAACAAATGGACCACATTCATGTAAGATGTCCTTAATGGATGAATCAGGGGGCATGGGTTATGGGAGCTTTCTATATTATCTGTTCAACTCTTACATTCATCTAAACCTCCTGTTATAAATAATACCTATTAATTTTTTAAAATCTGAAAACACTTTTTCAGTCAAAGATCTGTTTCAGCCAATGTTCAAAAATCAGCTAAAAGTCTATATGTTAACTAAAGATGTTGTTTACTGTTAAAAGGAAACCCATTCTTGAGTTTGAAAAGTACCTGTATTCTAGAGCTACAGCAATACTGAATGGCTTGCTCATTTATCTTTGCATACACAAGAGAAGAATGTGGCTTAACATTTTTATGTTTTTCTCTTAAAGATAGGCCAGGGAATAAAATAGAATCATTATTCTTGAATGAACCTAATGAGTCCATTTCCACAGTACCTTCAAGTGGGTCATCTATAGGGTGCCCTCTGTTGTGTGG
>NW_026757559.1:0-1103 GCF_022355385.1 Mustela nigripes
TCCCATGTGTAGATGAGGTTTGTTCTGGTGGGTGAGTCAAGAAACAGCCATATGCTGGTACTGAAATCCAGGCCTCTGAGGAGAGATGCCTGGAAACCAAACAATGGATCCGATTAGGGCCTAGGGGCCTGTTCGTTCTTTTTTACCTCTGGGGATATCAGTCTACAAGTTTGAGTGCAGGTAGGTTCTCAGATGGGCTCAGATTGCTTCTGTTTGTCCTGGGAAGCCACCACTATTGAGTGGGCCTCAGGAACTTTGAAGGTTTATCCTATTAGTAGCGTTGTGGCCATTGGAATGGGCACACAAAATTCCCTTGGAGAGGGCAAGTACAGTCCTCAGCTTGGCTCCAGGGGCCTAAGGTCATAGGTATGGCAGGACTGATCTACAGACCATGAGGAGAACTCATCGGGATATGAAAAAAGTGCGAGTGTGAGGCTCTTGCTCAAGTATTTATCTCTGGATATCGAACCATTCACGGTCATGAAATTTCCGGGTGACTTCATGGGAAATGGACGAGTCTTACTCCCTGGGGTTTTGGCCCATTCCAAAGAGATGGGGTCATTCTGTGGGACGGAATAAGTCCGTTTTTTGTTGTTGTTGTTTGTTTTGTTTTGTTTTTCAAACTCAGGGGACCCACCAAATGAGGGATTCCAGAGTAGAGCCCTGGGGAGGGCCGATTAGACAACCAGAAATCTGGTTAAAATTGGGTCCTAGGGACAGCTAGACTAGGGTTTCAAGGCGAGGGCATGGCGTGTACCCCCTGAAGATCTGAAGCAATATCTCATGCATCTGAAGTCAGAGCGAGGATCAGACGTTGGCTCAGCTTGGATTTTCTGTTCATGACGGCCCCTTCATGAAGGGAGCCGAATCTCGATGCCGTGGAGGTTTTCCCACGTTGAGACTGGTGGGATGCCCCCTCCAAGGATTCCTTCTGCGGGACAATTGAGACCTGTTGGACAGCTCCAGGACATCCCATATGGTTGAGTCCAGACCAACGTTCGAGGATGGATGCCTTGGAAGCCCGCCTCGCATTCCAATTGTCTCCTAGCGACAAGACAGTTTAGATCTGATGGCTCTGCGGGAGCAGAGCCATCAGATCTAAA
>NW_026757560.1:0-1103 GCF_022355385.1 Mustela nigripes
CTAAGGGAAGTCAATAGAGTTGGAGGAGATGGGAGTGGACGAGGAAAGGGTAGGACCAGGTGGGGCTTGTAGGTCTCACTGAGGACTTGGGTTTATTTTATTTTATTTTTTTTTGAAGGGTGAGATGGGAAGCCCCAGGGGGTGGATGAACAGTGGAATGACCTGAGTTGACCTTCAGGATCTTTCTTTGTAAAGAACGCCTTTCTTTTCTTTTGATTTGCTTTATAAATGTCTGATTCTTGGCGCTAATGCTGAGCAGTGACTGGAGACAGGAAAGGGAAGGGGTAAGGGAAAAATGTGGTGCTGGAGAAGAGAAGTGAGTAGCCATGGAATCCATAGCAGGATCAGGTTTTGCAGAAGTTGGTCACACATGGTCTGTGTCTGTCCTTACTGTGGCAGTGAGCAGTGATGAGAAGACAGGCTGGCTGTAACCCATGGGACAGGAAAGCTAGACTGTTGTGGGCCTTGTAACAGGGCCCACACAGCAGCCCAGGCTTGTAACAGTATGGAGGCGGACTTGCTATGTTACCCCAAATATCAATAAGAGGCAAGAAGCAGATATATAAGATAGTACCCCTGCCATGTCTGGGTGGCTCAGTCAGTGAAGCATCTGACTCTTGATTTTGGCTTAAGTCATGATTTCAGGGTTGTGAGATTGAGCCCTGTGTCAGGCTCCATGCTGGGTATGGAACCTGCAAAATTTTCTCTCTCACCCTCTCCCTCTGCTTCTGCTCCCACTCCCCTCCTCTCTTTGGCTCTCTCTCTCTCTCCCTCAAAAAAATACCCCTGATGTTGACAAAAAGTGGAGATAGATCTTCCAGCTGCTATAAAAGAATGAGCGCAGGGAAATATTGATTGGTCAGGGTAATGTTAATTTATCTATATAGATGATTGCCAATAGAAGCCAATGCTTGGCTTCATTTCAGGAACCTGCTAAATTAGGGCCCCATTTGTACTTTATATTGTGTTTCTTAATACAAAGACCCGAGGGAGTCTTGATCTCTGACTCTTGATCTCTCTTTTCAGTATAACCTGAAAAGACCTGATTTTTATAAACCATTGTTGCTAGCTGATGGAATACCTGATGGAGATTGTATTCTGGA
>NW_026757561.1:0-1103 GCF_022355385.1 Mustela nigripes
CAGAGTGCAGCACTGTGTCATCGGAAATCCCAAAATGGAGGGCGTGTGGTCCAGGAGAGTGAGGATGGCAGTCTGAGAACACTAGGTATGCTTAGGTTTTGGTGTGAGGGCACAGCAGGTGCACTCTGAGGAGCTTAATCAAGATCTTGTGCATCTGAAGTCAAGGCGAAGTTCAGCCGTTGGCTCAGGTTGGAGTTTCTTTCCATGATCGGACTTCATGAAGATTGGGGGCATTATGTTCCCTTGGAAGCTTTCCATGATATGAGTTGTGAGGTGGTCCATGAACAAGGTCTCCAGTAGGACAGTCGACACCTGTTGGACGGCTCAAGGATGTCCCATAAGGAACGACGCAAGAGCAGTGTTCTAAGGGTTCTAAGGATCTCTAAGGAGAGATGCCTGGAAACCAAAGCAATAGATCCGATAGGTGCCTATGGGCCTGTTCGTTCCTTTTTAACTCTGGGGACATCAGTCTATGGGTCTGAGGCGGTAGGTGCTCAGATGGGCCCAGATTGCCCCTGTTTGTCCTGGGAAGCCACAAATATTGGGATGGCCTCAGGGACTTTGGAGGTTTATCCTATTAGTAGGGTTGTGGCCTTTGAAATGTGCACATACAATTCCCTTGGAGAGGGCAAGCCCAGTCTTCATGTTGGGCTCCAGGGGCCAGAGCCTGTCGAGTGTGTAGGCCTGAAAACCGTGGTTGAGAAGAGATGACGAACTAAGGCCATGACGGGTCCGATGTGCTCAGTGTGCGGCCAGCTGTATGGGTGGAGCCTGGAGGTCCAGGCTCAGGGTGTGCCATAAAGGGCTTTAGTGCCCAGGTCAGCCTATATATTTGGGGTACAGCCGAATGCCGTGCAGGTTGATCATCATTGGGGGTTTCTGGGTAGCCCCTGATGGCAATGTGTTTCTTCTGGAGGGCAGGCAGAGTGCTGCATTGTAGTTCTGGATTGCCAAACTGGAGGGCTTGTGGGCCAGTAGTATGGGGACGGAAGTCTGAGAAGCCAAGCTAGACCTAGGTTTCTGGGTGAGGATATGGCAGGCACAATCTACAGACCTGAATCCAGATCTCGTGCATCTGAAGTCAGGGCGAGGATCAGACGATC
>NW_026757562.1:0-1103 GCF_022355385.1 Mustela nigripes
GTTTATTTACTTATTTGACCAGTTATCCTAAGTTTAAGGTGAAAAGAAATGTGTAAAACATTGTACTTGAGTTGCTAAATTCTTAACAAGACTGTGTTTGCGACTCTGAAACGCTGTCGCATGCATACCGGATACCGGGATTGTAAAACAAATTTGGTCGTACTCAAACACTTTTCCTTGGCTGATCTGCTTATGATTAATACAGATCGATTAAAACAGACCGCGTTGCCCAGAGCCAGCGGCTCCCCGGGCCTGCGCTCCTCCGGCCCCGCCCCGCTTCCTCCCAAGCCGAGGGGCGGCTCCACCTCCACGCAGCGCCAAAGGGAACCTGAGCCGACTGCGAGCACGCGAGCGTGTCCTTTGGGTGCCCCTTGTGCCGGAGCGCGGGGGCACCCTCACCCTTACCTTGTCCCCGGAGTCTCCGAAGGCCCGGCCGGCGGAGGGGGCGGCTGGAGGCCCCATGCAGTTCCTGTGTGAAGGCTCCCGAGCTGCAGCAGATGCTGAGCCCCAAGGCTGAGGGGCATGCAGAGGACGAGGGCCGCTGGAGAACCGGCAGCCCGAGAGCCCTAAGCGGCCGTCAAGGCCCAGACGACAGCATGGAGGCGGCAACAGGAAAGGAGCAGGTCCCGGGGACGCGTGCGGCCTCCACCAGGCCAATACCTTGGACCGCAGGAACCTGAGAGATGGCTGGAAAGGCATTCTGGAAAGTACTGGCGCCCGTGACCAGAAGCACCGTGGAGTCCCTGCCGCGGCCCACGGCAGCCCTGAGCTAGGCCTGCGTGCGGGCCTGGTGCGGCCTGGCCAGCTGCGTGCGGCCTGGTCCCTGACACGCCCGACAGGGACAAAGGTTCGGCCATCTTCCACTCGGTCAGCCCGGGGACACACGGCCTGCTGGGCTGCACACACTGCCCACCTGCGGCACGGCAGGGCGAGGCGGGCTGAGGCGGGGCGAGGCGGGCTGAAAGGCTTCTTGGAGAGCATGCGCCAAGAGAAGCGGCTGTAGTCTCTGGGAGGTCTTCAGGGCAAAGGAGCAGCTCGGTATCCCGTGCAGGGAAGAAGGCCCGGCAGAGGAAGACACCAGGGACAGCAAGGCAGGAAAGTTC
>NW_026757563.1:0-1102 GCF_022355385.1 Mustela nigripes
GTTTGCTTTCAGGAGCTTTTGTTCCCTGAGCGCTTTCCGTAGAATTCCGGAGGACGGGAATACAAATGGCGGCCTCCTGGACTCCGGCCCGGAGGAGCCGAGAGCCCAGGGCCCCACTCCTAGGACGCAATTTTTAACCAGATTTCTGGTTGTCCTGTCGCCCCTCCCTAGTGATCTACTCTGGAATCCCTCATTTGGTTGGACATCTGAGGTTGAAAAACAAAACCAAACAAAACAAATCAAAAACAATAGAACAACGGACTTCTTCCATCGGAATTCTTCCATCCCACAGAATGACCTCAAACTCTTTGGACGGGGCTAAACCCCCAGAGAGTAAGACTCGTCCATCTCCCATGAAGTCACCCGGAAATTTCACGACCATGAGTGACACGATATTCAGAGACAAAAACTTGAGCAAGAACCTCACACTCGCCCTTTTTTCATATCCTGTAGAGTTCTCCTCATGGTCTGGAGATCAGTCCTGCCATACCTATGACCCGAAACATAAGCCGAGTTTGTTTTTTCAGACAACTGTCCAAACAGCACTGGCCTACACACCCTACAGGCTCAGGTCGCTGGAGCCAAACCTGACGACTGTGCTTGCCCTCTCCAAGGGAATTTTATGTGCCCATTCCAATGGCCACAACCCTACTACGAGGATAAACCTCCAAAGTCCCTGTGGCCATCCCAATATTTGTGGCATCCCAGGACAAACAGGGGCAATCTGGGTCCATCTGAGCACCTACCGGCACTCAGACCCGGAGACTGATGTCCCCAGAGGTAGAAAGGTGCGAACAGGCCCCTAGGCACCTATCAGATCCATTGCTTTGGTTTCCAGGCATCTATCCTCAGAGGCCTGGATTTCAATAACAGCATATGGCTGTTTCTAAACTCACCCATAAGAACAAATCTCATCTACACATGAGAACCTTGCACGATGGAGCTGTGTGAAAGCCTCTCTTTAGAACCCTTCAGGGCCCCAGGGCCACCGCTTCATTCCAAAGTCTCCATAGACACAAAATCATATTAGGATACATCCCTGGGAGAGTCCATTACAACTCAGCCTCCTCGGTTGCTCCCCCCAGATCCAGCAGATCTAACC
>NW_026757564.1:0-1102 GCF_022355385.1 Mustela nigripes
GTTATTTATTAAAATTTGTTAGCAAAGAAATGACTAAACTGATGGTTAATTGTCTGTCTCAAAGTTCTAAAGGGTAATTGCTGAAGTAGCTTTCAAAGTCTTTGATAATCTGAAAACTTTAAAGTTTTGCTTGGATGACAAATGGAATTAAATTGTGGACATCTAGGTCTTAACCAAACAGGATAAAATGCTAGGTCATTAATTACTGGATATAGGTTTGTGCTTTTGACTTCTTACTGCAAAGAAACTAAGAGTATTTAAATCTGTTGGTAAACTTGTTTGCCACTTAACTGATTCATAAATTTGCCACCTGAAGAATCCTGTTGTAACAGTTCACAATTGGTTAATAACTAAAGGTGTTTCTAAGAATACAAAGTTCTGCTTAATATAACTGAGACTAATAAAAATAAGGAAAACTCTGTATGTAGGAAAATAGGAAATATATAAGAAAAATTTTTAAAAAATGGGAATACATTTTGTTAAAGGTAATTTTATCCTAAATGAGATAATTGTTTAAAAGGAAATGGCTTGGGACAAAACCTGAATGCAAAGAAAAGTTGTAGATGGTCAAGAATGGACTAAAATTAAAATGAATGGGTTTTAAAGGTACATTACATTAATACAAGACTGAAATTCTCTGTTCAAAGGACAAAGTTTTCTTAGATTAATTGATCTCCTGTTACGAGAATGTAAATGATTTTCTCTTTGCCTGCCCAGAAAAACCAGTTTCTATGTTTTGTTTTATCAGGTGTTCAACATCCCTATTATATTTAGGCATGTGCTTCAAAACTTTCTAAGATCTTAGCAAATGTTGACAAGATTTAAATTGTAAAATCTCTTTAACTCAGGCTTTTCCTTGATATATGAAGTTGCTCATAAAATACTACTGAACCAATGATAAACCTTGGATTACATTTGGGGAAATACTATAATTATTCTAGAGATTCTACGCACTTCCTAAAGTTTTAATGTTTTGAGAGATCACCGCTTGATACTGTAATTATGGAAATGTTATATATCACAAAAATAACCTGATTTCCTTGCAGCTAAATTGTAAACTCCCGTGTCTCTTTAGCTTTAACCATATCCATACTGGGTTTTT
>NW_026757565.1:0-1102 GCF_022355385.1 Mustela nigripes
TAAGGCATGTGGGGTTGGCAGGGAGAGCATGAGAAATCATGAGAGAAGAGAGAGAAAATGGACCAGGCAGGAGCGGTTTATAACATTTTAACATCTAAGGTAAGCATATGCAAAGCAGAATAGGGAAAGAAATAAAAGTTTTTATAAGACTCAATACATGAGGAATAACGTGGAGGACACTGGGAGATGGAGAGAAGTGTGCTGGGGGAAATCGGAGGGAGAGACAAACCATGAGAGACTGTGGACTCTGAGAAACAAACTGAGGGTTTTGAAGAGGAGGGTGGCAGGTGGTTGTGTGAGCCTAGTGGTGGGTATTAAAGAGGCAATTTATTACATGAAGCACTGGATGTGGTGCATAAACAATGAATTTTGGATCAGTGAAAATAAATTAAAAGAAAAAAAAGACTGACTACAGACATGGACCTCAGTGTAACACAGATATGGAACTCACTGTAATACCAGCCACTTCCCACCGAAACACACAGACTATGATAATAATAAATAATAATGCAATTAAGAAAATTGCGTGCCACATAATTTTTCCTCTTTTTTATTTTTATGATTATTATTTTTATTTTATTTTTAAAGTTTTTATTTAAATTCCAGTTAGTTAAAATAAGGTTAATATTAGTTTCAGGTGTACAATATAGTGATCAACACTGCCATACAATGGATAAATAAAAAAATGAAAAAAAATTTTTTTTACAGCTTTTATTTTTAAACAAAACATCTATACCCAAGGTGGATTTCAAACGTACAACCCCAAGATCAAGAGTTAAATATTTTACTGACTGTTCCAGCCAGGCACCCCAACAAATAAAAACTTTATAAAATTGTTGAGTTTGTGGGAGTCTCATTTGCTCAGTCAGTTAAGTGTCTGCCTTTGGCTCAGATCATGATCTCAAGAGTCCTGGGATCGAGCCCCATATTGCTCATGCTGTCTCTCTCTCTCTCTGGCTTTTGCTCTTAAATAAATAAAATATTTTTTAAAAAAATTGTTGAATTTGTTTAACTAGCTTTAAACTAGTAGACAGAGATGAAGATAAAGTATGATGTCATGGCAGGGAAAAATACAACTTACACGTTTTAAAAATAAAATGTG
>NW_026757566.1:0-1102 GCF_022355385.1 Mustela nigripes
ATTGGACAGCCACATGCAGAAAAATGAAATTGGACCATTTCCTTACACCACACACAAAAAGTAGTTCATCTGTTTTATCTATACTCACAAACTGTGACTTCAGAATGGAAAGCCTTAAGCTATGAACACTTATGGGCTGGATTTACTTTAATCGCTCTTTGCAAACTATCAAAATTTAAGTGTCTGCCTAATGCAGGTCATGAGCTTAACAACTATAAATGTGTGTTTGTATTTTAGGGATGTGCTCTTAGGCAGAGGAAGTTGAAAACTAGCTGGTATGTCTAAGATGGTTTTAGAGCGATTTTGATGTTTTCTTTCTTTTGTACAACTCTGTTTGTGTGTGTGTATATACCATGCACACACTTGTGTACATATGTATATGGATATATATTACATATATTTCTTCTTTCTTCTGGTGTCACATTCCTTTAACTTTGATTTTTCTACTAATCACTTTGAAAAAGGTGCCTTTATTTCTATTTTAATTAATGATATTTCAAATGTTTGGCTTTCATTTGTAATGTAAAGTTGAATTAGATTTAAAAATAGTTTTCTTCATATAAACACACACCTTTATTTATGAGCAGCTCTGTCTACAGGGGGGTGTTGTTGTTGGTGCAGAAGGTGATGGTGATGATTTGCTCTGGGATGGGGTCGTGAAATCAGGAAAGGTTGTTCAGTGATTCAGCCCCCTCCTCACAAAACATTCCAGGAGAACATAAAGTTTTGTATCTTTAGTGTTACAGGAATCTCCAACCCAGAAAGGTGTTATTGAAAATAATTCCAGCTCCACTCATCGCTCAAGGAAGGCAACAGGTGTTGTGCATAATCAATGAACCTTGGAACACTGATAAAAACAAAATAAAATCAGTATGTTAAAAAAACAAACAAATGAATTAAGAAGACTTACTGACAAAAACAATCTTTTTAAAGCCATTAATTAGAGGCACATTTTATTAATGATGCATATGGATATAGATATTCTGAGAAACACAGAGCTATTGATTGCTCAGTAAAAATGACATCCAGGGGCATCCTGAAACACAATGCTAACACTTCTTCCAGTCCAGGATTTTACTGAAGAAATTATTAGGCACTACAA
>NW_026757567.1:0-1102 GCF_022355385.1 Mustela nigripes
TGTTGTCCAACGTTCAGTGTAGGAGAAACCAGCATTCACCCTGAGGACCCGCCCATTCTTGAGTGCGACGAGGGCATAAACACGCATTGTGATCCTCAGCGTGAGTCCTGTCCTCTAGTACGTCCTCACAGTGGCTGGACCATTATATGTCATAATGTGCTTGACATGTCCCTAGGCCCCAATTATTAACCACATTTCTGGTTGTCCAGTCGCCCCTCCCCTGGGCTCTACTCTGGAATCCCTTATTTGGTGGGCCACCTGAGGATGAAAAACAAAACAAAACAAATCAACAACAAGAGAACAACGGACTTCCTCCATCCCACAGAATGACCCCAAACTCTTTGGACAGGGCCAAACCCCCCGAGATAAGACTCGTCCATTTCCCATGAAGTCATCCGGAAATTTCAAAACCATGTGTGACACGATATTCACAGACAAAGACTTGAGCAAAAGCCTCACACTCGCCCTTTTTTATATCCCGAAGAGTTCTCCTCATAGTCTGTAGATCACTCCTGCCATACCTATGACCCGAAACATAAGCCGAGTTTGTGTTTTCAAACAACTGTCCAAACAGCCCTGGCCTACACACCCTACAGGCTCAGGCCCCTGGAGCTTAACCTGACGGCTTTGGCTTGCGCTCTCCAAGGGAATTGTATGTGCCCATTCCAATGGCCACAACCCTACTAATAGGATAAACTTCCAAAATCCTTGTGGCCATCCCCATATTTTGGCTTCCAAGGACAAACAGGGGCAATCTGGGCCCAACTGAGCACCTACCGGCACACAGACCCCTAGCCTGATGTCCCCAGAAGTAAAAAGGAACAAACAGGACACTAGGCACCTATCAGATCCATTGCTTTGGTTTCCAGGCATCTCTCCTCAGAGGCCTGGATTTCAATAAAACATATGGCTGTTTCTTGACTCACCCATCTGAACAAATCTCATCTACACATGGGAATCTTGCGTGATGGAGCTGTGTGAAAGCCTCACTTTAGAATAACCCTTCAGGGCCCCAGTGCCAACGCTACATTCCAAGGTCTCCATAGACACAAAATCATATTAGGACACATCCACGGGAGAGTCCATCACAACTCATCCTCCT
>NW_026757568.1:0-1102 GCF_022355385.1 Mustela nigripes
CGTTTTTCACGATTCAGTCCGTTGCATTAGGCAACACGCTTCGAGGTCCTCCTCCACTTGGATAACACTAACCCAGAGGTTGTGTTTTCCTTGGCACTTTTGTGATCACTGAGCATTTTAGGAATCTTTGCATGGGTTTCTTGGCTGATGATTTTCTCCTTGGCATATTTCTGTGCAAGGATTTTCATTGTTTTGAAGGTACCTACCTATCCTTCTTGATTCCTAGTTATCCTCTCTCGAGTTGTATACAGTTCCTTAGGTGGTATCTCCATACAACCTTTCATACTTTTCGTCTTGTCCTTTGCTGGGCAAGATTTTGTGTTTGGAGCCTTGGATTCGTAGAGTCCAACTTCCTAACCCTTCTAGGGCTTCCCGTTTTTGGCCGTGTGCTTCACTCATCTCTGCCACCTCCCCCAGATCCTCAAAAGGGTTTCCTATTGTATCTTCCAGACAACTTCTGATGTCTTCTTTCATATGGAGGCTGCATCAGTCTGGAATAGCGTTCGGACCTCTTCTGTTCCACGTGGATATTCACATCGTTTAGCACCGCTTGGTCAAAGTCCGCCCTTTCGTGTTGGTCTATTTCCTCGGGTCATTTCAAGAGACCTTTTGTAAGACATCCTATCCCATCAGATTCTCCTCTCACTCTCTTTCCCCCTCAGTCTTGCTCTCGCTTCTTTCTTCAGATTTGCCTGGGAATGACGAGCCCTTTTCGTGTCCAGGGCAATAGGAGAACTGGCTTATCCACGGACACAGGCACTTGCTAGATCAGAAACTGGATTGCATTGAATCCCTCCATCCAGTTGGGGTCCATTGAAACTGTACACTACCGTTCATCCAATCTCTGTACGTGTTCCATTCACCTAGGTAACCTATGAACCTATGGGCCATCCCATGGATTGAGATCCCTAAATTCCCCTCAGTCATCTTGGATGGTATTCTGATTGGAGTCTTGCTGGGTAGAGACGGTATAAAATCTTTGGAGAGACAAAGTCCTCCTTTTGCTCTTCTCATTAATAGGATTTTCAAGCTTTGTTCGTATGTCCCAGGAGTCCATTTAATTTTCCTGAATTTTTAACTTCTATCTGATGACTTGGAGGAA
>NW_026757569.1:0-1102 GCF_022355385.1 Mustela nigripes
GTCTGTGTGGGTCTGGGTGGCAGACACATGGGGGCGGCTGAGACAGGCCTGAAAGAAGTCATGTGACCTGTCCTGGCTCTTGAAGCACGTCTGTTATATCCAATGGGTTTTATGGACAGAGGGCTTAGTGACAGTCTGGAGTTGAGGTACCTTTGGTTCTTACAACTTGAGTGTCTCCAAAGTGTGCAAAGTGTGTGTGTATAACATCAGATTATTGGGTATCCCAAGCAGAGTAAGAGAAGCATTGCAGAAGAAATCATATCTGAAATTTCCTCTCCCCTGGACAGAACCTTACCTTTATTTGGGAATTATCCTGAGAGCAGGGGTATGCCTGGTTTTGCTCTCTGACTCTCCCCAGAGACAAAGCCTCTGGCATATAATGGGGGCTCTATCTGAGTCTGTGTATGGGACGTTGTTGAACATTCAAGCAGAAGGTGGGAAGAACGGTGCCCCTCAAGGTGTTGATATCCTAGTCCTCAAAGTCGCTGTATGTGGTATCTTCCATGATAAAGAGGAATGAAGGTGGTGATGGAGCTAAGCCTGCTAATTAGCTGACCTTGAACCGGGGTTAGTAGCCTGGATAATCCAATGGGTTGGAAAAGGCAGGAAGACTGAGTCTCTCTTATAGGCTCCAGAGGGAATGCCGGCTGGACAAACACCTTGATTTCAGACCAGTGGACCCTCGCTGGCTTGCTGATGTCCAGAACTGTAAGCTAACAAGCTTCTGTCAGGAGCCACTAAGTCTGTGGTCATGTGTCACACCGATGATGGGAGATTAGGGCAGACAGGTGCTGTTGTATGTGCTGGGAGGCAGGCCCTGACAGTGTTCAGACCCCATGAGGCAGCAGGCCCAGTGCTTGAGGCTCACCAGCTTTCAGGGTGGAAATGTTGGATTTTTAGTTGTTTTATTTTTTTTTTTTTTGGAGGAAGATGCTTGAGAAGGAAAAGTACTCAGGCTTCTGGAAGTCAGGCTCAGAGTGGCCAGTGGATGACCTCCCCTAGCAGGGATGAGACACCAGCCAAGTGGCTTTTCTGCAGCTGGAACCCCATTTCCCAGGTTAGGAGAGCAGACACTCAGAGAGAAGGAGGCCATGGGGTGACA
>NW_026757570.1:0-1102 GCF_022355385.1 Mustela nigripes
TAGTGAACCCAAAGGTAAACAATGGACTTTCAGTGATTATGATGTTTAAGTAGAGATTCATCTTTGGTTAAAAAAAAAAAATACTATTCTGATAGGTATCATTGACAATGGGGAAAGATATATATCTATATATAGAGATATGTAGGGACAATGTGGAAAGATATATAGATATAGATATAGATATAGATATAGATATAGATATAGATCTCCATTTAGATATATAAAGGAACGAAGTATATGGGAGACATCTGTACCTGCCTTTCAATTTTGGTGTAACCTTAAACATCTTTAAAATATAAAGTTTTTTTTAGGGGTTCCTGGGTGGCTTAGTGGGTTAAAGACTCTGCCTTCAGCTCAGGTCATGATCACAGGGTCCTGAGATTGAGTCCCGTATCGGGCTCTCTATTCGGCAAGGAGCCTGCTTCCCGCCCCCCCGCCCCCGTCTGCCTCTCTGCCTACTTGTGATCTCTGTCTGACAAATAAATAAAATCTTTAAAAATACATAAATAAAATAAAATATAAAGCATTTTAAAAAATACTTAATATTCCAGGGCTCAAGGTGTGCCTGGATGATTCAGTTGGTTAAGTGTCTGCCTTTGGCTTAGGGCATGGTTCCATGATCCTGGTATTGAGCCCATGTCATGTTCCCTGCTGAGCAGGGAGCCTACTTCTCCTCCTCCCGCTGCTGCACCCCCAGCTTTTGTGCTCTCTCTTTCTCTCAAATAAATAAATAAAATCTTAAAGAAAAATACTTCACATATATTTTTTAAGCTATATACATATTTACATGTATAAATACTTACGGGTGTATTTTACATGAATCACCTATCATGTAACTGGTCATGTCAGTCCAACCCAAGGGTAAGATTGGGCATGACAAGAAAAAATTTACCATTAATATTGAAATGGTACATATGAGAAGTGACCTGAGAAGGTCCAGAAGTCAAAAAGAAACCAGTGGAGGAGGAGGGACAAGATGGCAGAGAAGAGCCCCTGTTTCAACCAACCCCCTAAAGAGAGCTAATTATCTAACAGAACATTCTGAACACCCATGAAATAAACCTGAGATGTAGGATTATACACTTCTCAATCTCTACAGGGG
>NW_026757571.1:0-1102 GCF_022355385.1 Mustela nigripes
TTGTTGACACTTTGTCATCCTTTCCTGGCTCCATTAGAACATGCCCACTACCACAAGAGGCACTGTTTGCTTATCGCATGATATGTTGCCACTTGGGGCATGATCATGAGAGCATTAAGGCAGGATTGTGCTGCCACATCTCCATTCATTTCCCACAAAGGTAGCTGCGCAAACTGTGGAACTTCTCAAGGATCTTCAACATTTGAATCCTCTTCAATGCATCCCTTTGGAGATACACCTTGTTATCTTCAAATGGGGATGAAAGTCTTTCAGATGAATTCACATGGTCTATGGGTCTCTTCCAACAGGCTCCACACTTGCTCCTGTGAAATCCAAGTACATGAGTTTGTCCTGGGCCTCAGGATTTCGGGTGATGAGTCTGCCTTTGGTGCTTGTTCACTTCTAAAGAACAGAAGGCCATTATGGCCCAATATCTTGAGATGCTAGGGATACTCATGTCCTTTCTATTGAAGACTCCAGACATGTTTTTGGCATGGTTGTGGGTGTTACCTGGGAGCTTTCCTTGGGTGACCATTTTCCTAGTCAGAAGTGCCCTGATAGCGAGAGAGGACCATAGCCATGTGTTCAGTGTGGAGTTCCTCCCCTCAGTCATTGTTTGATGCCTGACTCTTCCTTGGCCTATCGTTGGTAAGATGGAATGGTGGATACCTGCCTTTCTCTGAGTCCAGAGGGCTGGTGCTGACAGTCATGACCAAAGACTGCAAATTCGCCATGGGGAAGGTGACACCGACTCGGTTCACAAACTGCCTTGGTGAGAGACCCAGACAGCTCCAGCTGTTGGGGAGGGCTTGGGATACTCTTGGTCCACCGATGACTACTCCAGCCAACTGCCATGATCAGGTATGGTTTGGAGAGGAGTGGTTGCTAACCTCAAACTTGGCGACATCAAAGAATTTGGTTTCACTGAAACAGCAGTCCCTCTCTCATGACCTTTGAGTCCTATGGCTTTAGGTATGAAGCTCCGGAAGGATAGAAAAGGAGCCCTCTGAGATTGATAAAAAACTCGGTCATCTTGTGTGTTAATTTCCCACTTTGCCTTTCTAGACAAAGAAAAAAGAAAATGACATTCAGTATACCATCC
>NW_026757572.1:0-1102 GCF_022355385.1 Mustela nigripes
GTACAGTAGATTCAACACTTCAATACAACACCCTGTGGTCATCAAACTGATGCCATCTTTAAACCATCATCTATTGAACTCATGACCCACCTGTCCTCTGGTACCATTGTATAATGGTTTGCTTGTTCTCTGTAATTTTGTTTGCTCTCTATAATTGAGAGTTGGCTTTTAGGTTTGCCCTTCTATGCAAGTTTTTTTTTAATGTTTTAATTTTTTTATTTTTTATAAACATATATTTTTATCCCCAGGGGTACAAGTCTGTGAATCACCAGGTTTACACACTTCACAGCACTCACCAAAGCACATACCCTCCCCTATGTCCATAATCCCACCCCTCCCCCCAGCAACCCTGTTTTATTTATTTATTTATTTATTTATTTGTTTGTTTGTTTGTTTTTGCTTAATCTCTATGCTTAATGTGTTTCTCAAACTCACAACCCCAAGATAAAAAGTTGTATACTCCACTAACTGAGCCAGCCAGGTGCCCCATGGAGATTATTTTAATGAATCCTCTTAATTTCTTTTCTTTTTTTAAGTATCAGAGTGGAATCTAGTAATTTCTACCCACCCACCCATAGCAGATACCTCCTGTCTGTCTCTAAAGACACAGTCTCCACCCATCCCACCCATTCTGTCGTGTGGAAGTGGTAGATAGAAAGGTCTGACAGTTATCTATGCTCTCTGGCTGTGAGTTCAGCCAGTGGGGAGCCCCAACGGAAGATCTGAGGAAGGGGTTAGAGTGGCCCCATTTTATTTCCATGAAAACCCTATTTGTGGGGCTTCCTCAGTCAGTTGTGTCTGTCAGCTGCTAATCTCTACTTCTCATTTTCCTTCCACTGTTCATTAGGATTAGCAGTGGTAGGGGAGGTTGGGACAGTGAGGAAGGGGGTGAAAAGGGCATGGGAGACATGACAAAAGCTCTGTTGATGCTCTTTATGCCAGGCTCCTGCACCAGCTTCCACTTCTCTGTATCCCCAACCATATCTCGCTAATTAGATCTTCGGTACAGAAATTGCACAAATGGTCCTACCATAAGTTTGCCAGCTCCAAAGTCAATACTTCTGTTATGTCCACAGAAAGTACCAATTGCACACCTCTTTGA
>NW_026757573.1:0-1102 GCF_022355385.1 Mustela nigripes
TATATAAAAAAATATAAAAAGTTTCCACACAGGAGAACTAGGAAGAAGTAATAATAATAAGATAACCTACTGAAAGGGAGAAGGTATTTACAAATATCCTATGCAATAAAGGGATAGTATCCAAAATATATAGAATGGATACAACTCAACACCACAAAAACAAGTAATCTGGTTAAAAAATAGTCTGAAGACACGGACAGACATTTTTCTGAAGAAGAAATAGAGATGGCCAACGGTCCCATGAAAAGCTGCTTCACTATCACCCAAGCTCAGGAAAATACAAACCAGAAGTAAAATGATATATTACCACATACTATCAGAATGACTCCCATCAACAACACAAGGAAGAGCAGGTGCTGGGAGGGTGTGGCAAAAGGGGACCTTCGTGCACAGTTGGTGGAACAACAACCTGCTACAGCCACTCTGGAAAACAGTATGGAGGGTCCTCAAGGCGTTAAGCATAGAGTTTCCCTGGATCCAGCAACAACACTACTGGGTATTTACCTAAAGCACATAAAAACAAGAGCACAAAAGGATACATACACCCCTTTGTTTCTTCCAGCAATATTTAAAGGATCACAATACAGAAGCAACCAAAGTGTCTGTTGATAAAGTGATAAATGAAATGAGATGCGTACACACACACAGAGGAATATTACTCAGGCAAAAAAAAAAAATGATGAAATCTTGCCATTTTCAGCCACATGGATGGAACTAGAGAAGATTATCCTCAGTGAAAACAGTCAGTCAGAGAAAGGTAATACCATATGATGTCACTCTTGTGTAGAATTGAGGAAACAAACATACATACATAAAGGAGAAAAAAAGAGACAAACCAAAATACAGATTTTTTTTTAAATTTCTTTGCAGTGTAACAGTATTCTTTATTTTTGCAACACACCCAGTGCTCCATGCAATACGTGCCCTCGACCTGGCTCCCCCAACCTCCCCCCCCCGCCCCTTCAAAACCCTCAGGTTGTTTTTCAGAGTCCATAGTCTCTCATGGTTCACCTCCCCTTCCAATTCCCTCAACTCACTTCGCCTCTCCATCTCCCCTTGTCCTCCATGCTCTTTGTTATGCTCCACAAATAAGTGAAACCAT
>NW_026757574.1:0-1102 GCF_022355385.1 Mustela nigripes
ATGAGAGAAGCCCTTCAAATAACAGATGTTTGCAAAAGCACAGTGCCTCATACCAAGATCCAAATAATTCACCACTATTCAGGTTTGGTGCATTTTCAAGATTCTCTAATGCCATTTGCCAGACTTCTAATTTAATTTGTATTTTTAGCAAAGTTGTATAGGTACATGATTTACATAAATAAGACTGCAAAACAGCAGTCACCTTACCTACTCACGCTTGATTCTTGTTCTCTAAAAGCAAACACTTTCAGTATTTGCTCCTGAAATCTACCTGCATATTGCTACATAGTATCCTTCCTGGGTTTTGGGGTTTGTTTTTGTTTTTGTTTGTTTGTTTGTTTTTGCAGCTTTAGGTATTATTGTTCAACCTCCTACTGTGGGACATAAGGACTTCAGTGTCTTTAGTGTCCTTACATATCTACCCGCAATACACATCTATACCTTTTTTACTACCTCACTACCACCTCTTGATACCATCTTTTGATGACAAATATGCCACAATTTTCAATAACACCCAAAGCTAGTAACTTTCTTGTTTAACGTTTTATTTTCTAATGTTAAAAATTATCCTGGGTTTTGTTTGGTTTGGGTTTTGTTTTTTCAAATATCTAGCATTAGTACATCCCAAGAGTGTGAATCCTCTTTCAAAAATCTAATACAAGGCCGGAGAATATTTTTTTCTGTAAAAGGCCAGATTGATTTTGTGGACTATATGGTCCATATTGGAACTACTTAACTCTGACATTGCAGCAATATAAATGAGTGAGCCTGAGTACGGGAAAGGACCTTTATTTACAAAAACAAGCAGGGGGCAGGATTTAGCTCTAGCCATAGTTTGCTGACCTTGCTCTTACATCAGGTGATCTATGACTTCTTTCGTTTTCCCAAAGATATTCTTTCTAGATGTTTTGGCCCTCTTGCTTCAACCTGGACTCGATTCTTTCCACACCTATTGGAGAGTCATTGTCCTGACATTTCCCCATCCCTCTCTCCTAGGCTGAATTCTTCCTTTCCCGAATCCTCTTTTCTTTCTTTATATCATCCTTTCCATAGCTTGTCTAGAAAAAGGGCATAGCAGGTAAATTTTCTGACTGCATTGGTT
>NW_026757575.1:0-1102 GCF_022355385.1 Mustela nigripes
AAAAATATTTTATTTATTTATTTAAGAGCAAAAGCCAGAGAGAGAGACAGAGCGAGCATGAGCAATATGGGGCTCGATCCCAGGACTCTTGAGATCATGATCTGAGCCAAAGGCAGACACTTAACTGACTGAGCAAATGAGACTCCCACAAACTCAACAATTTTATAAAATCTTTATTTGTTGGGGTGCCTGGCTGGATCAGTCAGTAAAATATGTAACTCTTGATCTTGGGGTTGTACGTTTGAAATCTACCTTGGGTGTAGAGGTTTTATTTAAAAATAAAATCTTTAAAAATTTTTTTTTCATTTTTTTATTTATCCATTGTATGGCAGTGTTGATCACTATATTGTACATCTGAAACTAATATTAACCTTATTTTAACTAACTGGAATTTAAATAAAAACTTTAAAAATAAAAATAATAATCATCAAAATAAAGAAGAGGATAAATTATTTGGCAGGCAATTTTCTTAATTGCATTATTATTTATTATTATCATAGTCTGTGTGTGTCGTTGGGAAGTGGCTGGTATTACAGTGAGTTCCATATCTGTGTTACACTGAGGTCCATGTCTGTAGTCAGTCTTTTTTTTTTTCTTTTAGTTTATTTTCAGTGATCCAAAATTCATTGTTTATGCACCACACCCAGTGCTTCATGTAATAAATTCCCTCCTTAATACCCACCACTGGGCTCACCCAACCACCTGCCACCCTCCTCTTCAAAACCCTCAGTTTGTTTCTCAGAGTCCACAGTCTCTCATGGTTTGTCTCTCCCTCCGATTTCCCCCAGCACACTTCTCTCCATCTCCCAGTGTCCTCCACGTTATTCCTTAGGTATTGAGTCTTATAAAAATTTTTATTTCTTTCCCTATTCGGCTTTGCATATGCTTACCTTAGATGTTAATATGTTATAAACCTCTCCTGCCTGGTCCATTTTCTCTCTCTTCTCTCATGATTTCTCATGCTCTCCCTGCCACCCCCACATGCCTTACAATATCTGGATATGACTAATTTCTTCCTGAGCTACTTTATTCTACTCTGCCATATGGATGCCCTACCCTCTTCTGTACCATAACTTCTATCCCCTGCATTTGTGCTTTAACA
>NW_026757576.1:0-1102 GCF_022355385.1 Mustela nigripes
CTGGCCTTAGAGTCCTAGAAACCATGCCCAGTTGCTCACAGGCAGAATAGTACCCCCCCTCCTCACCCCTACAAGAGGAAGCAAGGATCCAGTCAGCAAACATCCCTGGAGAGGCCTACTGGCAAACACAGGGTACAGAGAGAATACACCCATCATAGAGTCCTGGGATCACCGGTCCTGATGCAGCCCCCATTGCAAACAATGTGTGGTCCTAAGGAAAAAGATGAAAACTGATCATTGGTCTAAGATTGACTTTCCCATTTGGACTCACATGAGCAATACATAAAAAATAAGTCAAGGGGGGGTGAGAGGTTGGGGGAACCAGGTGGTGGGTATTAGAGAGGGCACGGATTGCTTGGAGCACTGGGTATGGTGCAAAAACAATGAATACTGTTACAATGAAAAGAAATAAAAACTAAAAAATTTTAAAAAAAGAAAAATAAGTCAAACATAGTACAGATATGTTTACTACTGGCTGTATGCAGATATCAAATGGGGGCAGCAGTAAAGTTCCTTAAAAGTAAAAACCATGTATCACTTACTCTTGTTTTTCCCATCATGCCTTTGTTGGTGCTTTGCACAGAGTAGCATCTCAATAAAAAGTTCATTGAATCAGCATGTGGAATGAATGTTACGAATTTCCATGGCTAGTTGTTTTAGTGCCATGTTATGCCATGCAAATCCAATCATTTTTCTTCTTGACTGTTGAAAAATACAAGTCATTCATTAATCTTCAGAGCTTTTATTTCTTGTAAATCATACAAGTGCAGTTTAATTTATAAAACTCTAATGAGAATAAAAATATTTTCTGCATGTTAGGAGGAATTCCGCTTACATTTCAAAAATATCTCCCGTATAATGGACTGTGTTGGATGCGACAAATGCAGATTATGGGGAAAGTTGCAGGTTTGTGTTTTGTTTTCTGTTTTAAAACTATTACTAAGTTCCTGCTGGGAACTTGCAAGTTTTTATTATAATACCCTCACTGTTCGTTGAAACAGAAGATCTGAAGTATGTATGGCGTTTCTGCTTTATTGATGTAAAAGCTGAATATATTAAATCTGTATTGTATGTGTAAGAATGTTTTCCCTATTCTATGCTA
>NW_026757577.1:0-1102 GCF_022355385.1 Mustela nigripes
TAATAAGTATTCAAATTGGCACTGAAGAAGTCAAACTCTCTCTCTTCACAGATGACAGGATTCTTTATATATAAAACCCAAAAGACTCCACCCCCAAACTACTAGAACTCATACAGCAATTCAGGAATGTGTTAAAATCAATGTACAGGACGAGTAGTCAAGATGGCAGAGAAGAGCAGGCTGAGACTACATCAGGTAGCAGGAGATCAGCTAGATAGCATCTCTAAACATTGGAAACACCTATAAATCCAATGGAGACTGAAGAGAAGAGGAACAGCAATTCTAGAAACAGAAAATCAACCACTTTCTGAAAGGTAGAACTGGCGAAGAAGAGAATCCAAAGCGACAGGAAGATAGACCGTGGCAAGAGGGGCCGCCTCCCAGCATGTGGTGGAGCAATGGAGCACTAAATCAGGACTTTTAAAGTCTGTTACACTGAGGGACATCACTCCAGAGGCTAAACCGGTGTGAACCCACCTGGGATCAGTGTGGTCCCAGGTCCTTCCGGGTCACAGAATGATTGGGGTTGTCTGAGTATTGCAGAACTTGCAGGTATTAGAATGGGGAAGCCAGCTACAGAGACAGAACTGAGGAGTTTGCTCTCAGTTTGGGGATACATTGAACCAGTCACAGGCTGGGTGAACTCAGGGCGCAACCAGAGGCCAGGGAAACAGGAGTGATTGGGCGCTATTCTCCGAGGGTCCACTGAGGAGTGGGGCCTCGAGCCCTCGGCTCCTCTGGGCTGGTGACTGGGAGGCTGCAATTTTCATTCCCATCATCAGGAACTCTATGGAAAGCATTCAGGGAACAAAAGCTCCCAGAAGCAAACCCAAGCGGAATACTCAGCCTGGCCCCTGGTAAGTGCGGTGCAATTCCACCTGAGACAAAAACACTTGAGAATCACTATAACAGGCCCCTCCCCCAGAATATCAACAAGAGATCCAGACAGGATCAAGTTCACCTACCAAGGAGAGTTACCTTGGTATCAGTAGGTTGAATACCAAGGAGAGCAGCGAAATTCGAGAGGAGGAGAAAGCAAAGCACAGAACTCATGGCTTTCTCCCCATGATTCTTTAGTCCTGCAGTTAATTTAATTTTTTTT
>NW_026757578.1:0-1102 GCF_022355385.1 Mustela nigripes
GGGACCTGCTCAGTGTTTCTAAATTCACATTGGTAGATTGTTGAACTGTTGTAGGCTGAGTGTTAAAATCACATCTTTCCCTCCGTTTTCTTACAGAGACAATGATGGTGCTTCCAAGATTGTCTGTGAAAGGCTAGGCACCTGCAAAACCACACATTTGACCTGAGCCATCACCCAAGTAGAATGTAATCTGCTCTCAGATCATAGGAGAAAAAAGAAAGAGAGAGAGAATCCCAAGAAGAAACACTCACGTCAGGGTTTTCATCAAATTTAGTGCACGTCTCACCATTTATCTTCATTTGCAGTAATTTTTTAAATAAACACTAATGGCGAATTGCCCTGCGTAACAACGAGCCACTCAATTATCAGAAAACCACGAGTCTCCAACGTTTGTTCTAATTTCTAATGCAGAAGAGCGGACAGAGTTTAGAAAATTTTCAACAAGGCTTAAACAAGAGAGATTTTCCACTTTTTTCTAATCAGGTCAACATAGATACCACTTTCCCTACAACCTTGTAGGCAATTGGTATTTTTCAGAGATATCATTTGGTTCTTTGTAGAAGGCTTAAAGTTGGAGGTCCATAAAAACGATAATCAACTTTTATGTGCGCCTTCTATAGGCCAGGAACTGTGCTAAATGAACAGTATCTAATTTAATCCTCCTAACAAGCCCTGTAAAGTCAATACTACTGACTATTCTCACTCCAAAGGGGGGCAAAGCAGATGCTTCGAGAGTTGAACTCAGTTTTCCAAGCTCATACAGCTCGTATATGATGGAATCAGGACTTGAGCTCAGTCTAATGCCAGGTTGGACCCTCAGTGGCAGCTACTGTAGTTTTTTTGACCGTCACCTGCTTCCCTCCCCCACGCCCGCCCCCATCTCATTCCCATTTAGGGATAATCAGCCATACCTAAATGACAGTGGCCAGGCAGGAAGGGTGGCTACTGGGTTTAATTATTTATATCCAGGGGGAAGAGCCGCCTCGCCCCATACAATCTGCTTCAGTTCTTGCCCTGCCAGGGGAGTAGCCATCCTTCAAACCATCAGTGTTAAATGCTGGTGAGGGATGAATTAGGCGGCAGGGGTCACACACAGTTTACT
>NW_026757579.1:0-1102 GCF_022355385.1 Mustela nigripes
TATGAGGGCACCTAACAGGACAGGATCATGGAGGGCAACAAAGAAAGCCCTTGAGGCATAAATGGAATAATGGGCAAGTAAAGAAACTAGTTCATGTCAAAAAACGCACAAATGGCTTTCTTAGAGGAACTGATATAAAATAATATTCTACTATACAAATTGGGCTTGCTATCATCCTTCACTGCTCACGTATTTTGTGGGATTTTCTACGTAACTTGGAGGGCAGCGCTGAATGATGTGATGATTACCCAGCTGTGAAATAAACCATACTTCCTAGGCCTGGAAATTGCAAATCTCATCGGGGTGGTCCTAAGTGAAATCACAGCTCACGGTTCAGTAGGAGTTGCTGTTCCCAGACGCCCACACTCTACTGCATAAACAGCACACGAGTACATTGCACTCACCTCACCCAATGAACCGAAAGCCTCCCAAGCCACATTATAGTACAACTAACACCTAACTTTTACCACATCCACATTCTTGATATTCTTTTCTCTCTGAGCTTGTAAGAGAGCCTGTTTACAATGAAGGGAGTCCTTCAAATTTTCATTAATCTCTTCCACCTTTTTGATGTTCTCCTTCAAGAAAACATATTGAATGAGTAACAATGATTCATTCCTTGGGGCACCTGGGTTGCAGCTGGGTGGCCCAGTCTGTGGAGTGTCTGACTCCTGCTTTCGTTTGCCTCAAGCCCTGATCTCAGGGTCATGGGACTGATCCCCGCATCAGGCGAAACACTTGGCACGGTGTCAGCTTGGCATTCTCTCTCTGTCTCCTTCAGAACCCCTCCCCTCACTCTTTCCTTCTCTCAAATCAATCTTTGAAATAATAATAATTTTAATAATAATAATAATATTTTATTACTTTTATTTCTGCTGTTAGAACACAATTCAGGCAAAGAAAGGAGTCTTACTTTTAATTTACGTACTCCAGCAAGGGAACGCTCATGTTCTCTCTTCGTTTCTGCTTGCTTCTTTGCTTCCCTGGCCTACAAAAAATAGGAAAAAGAATCAGAAGTCCAAAATAGCATGTTAAAGAAACTTATATTTGTGACTCCTTTCACAAAGAAAGAGGCAGTACTCTACGTTTGTGAAGCTTCTCT
>NW_026757580.1:0-1102 GCF_022355385.1 Mustela nigripes
CCTTACCCATGGCAAGAAACCTTGTGGTTGGCATGTTGTCCAACGTTCAGTGTAGGAGAAACCAGCATTCACCCTGAGGCCCCGCCCATTCTTGAGAGCGACGATGGCATAAACACGCATTGTGACCCTCAGCGTGAGTCCTGTCGTCTAGTATGTCCTCTCAGTGGCTGGACCATTAGATGTCATAATGGGCTTGACATGTCCCTAGGCCCCAATTTTTAACCAGATTTCTGGTTGTCCAGTCACAACTCCCCAGGGCTCTACTCAGGAATCTCTCATTTAGTGGGACACCTGAGTTAGAAAAACAAAACAAAACAAATCAACAACAACAAAAAAGGGACTTCTTCCATCCCACAGAGTGACCCCAAACTCCTTGGACGGGGCCAAACCCCCAGAGAGTAAGACTCGTCCATTTCCCAAGAAGTCACCTGGAAATTTCACGACCATGAGTGACACAATATCTAGAGACAAAAACGTGAGCCAGAGCCTCACACTCGCCCATTTTTCATATCCCAAAGTGTTCTCCTCGTGGTCTGTAGATCAGTCCTGCCATACCTATGACCTGAAACAGAAGCCGAGTTTGTGTTTTCAGACAACTGTCCCAACAGCTCTGGCCAACACACCCTACAGGCTCAGGGACCTGAGGCCTAACCTGAAGACTGTGCTTGCCCTCTCCAAGGGAATTGTATGTGCCCATTCCAATGACTACAACCCTACTAATAGGATCAACCTCCAAAGTCCCTCAGGCCATCCCAACATTTGTGGCTTCCCAGGACAAACAGGCGCAATATGGGCCCATCAAGCACCTACCCGCACTCAAACCCGTAGACTGTTGTCCCCAGAGGTAAAAAGGAACGAACAGGCCTCTAGGCACATATTGGATCCATTGCTTTGTATTCCAGGCATCTCTCCTCAGAGGCCTGGATTTCAATAACAGGATATGGCTGTTTCTTGACTCACCCATCAGAACAAATCTCATCTACACATGGGAAACTTTCACGACGTAGCTGTGTGAAAGCCTCTCTTTAGGAGAACCCTTCAGGGCCCCAGTGCCACCGCTTCATTCCAAGGTCTCCATAGACACAAAATCATATTAGGACAC
>NW_026757581.1:0-81 GCF_022355385.1 Mustela nigripes
GAACTCCCATCGTGAGAGAACCCCCATGGCCACATGATCCCCCCCCCCTTCATAAAGGGGCCATCAGGGACATAAGGTCCA
>NW_026757581.1:181-1102 GCF_022355385.1 Mustela nigripes
TGTCCTCACCCAGAAACCTAAGCCTTGCTTGTGTCCTCAGACTTCTCTCCACAGACTACTGGCTAACAAGCCCTCCAGGTTGGCAATCTAGAAATACAATGCAGCACTCTACCTGTCCTGCAGAAGAAATACATTGCCCTCTGGGGCTACCTAGAAACCCCAAATGAAGATCACCCTGCACGACACTTGGCTATACCCAAAATATATAGGATGACTTGGACTATAATGCCCTTTCTGACACAGCCTGAGCCTGGACCTCCTGGGCCCACCCAGACAGCTGGCTACAAACTGAGAACTTCCAACCCCCCATGGCCTTAGGTAGTTATCCCTTCCCAACCTCAGTTTTCAGGCTTCAGAACCTAGACCTTATCTCAATCACTGCCCAGGTTTGAAAATGATGCAGAAATCAGAACTCCTTCTCGATGGCAGGAAAACTTGTGGTTGGCTTGTTGTCCAACGTTCAGTGTAGTGGAAACCAGTGTGTCCCTTGATGCCCCGCCATTGCTCGCGGTCCAGATAGGTAGCAAACACACATTGTGACCCTCAGCCTTAGCCCAGTCCTCAGGTAAGGCCTCTCAGTGGCTGGTTGAAGAGACAGCATATTGGGCTTGCCATGCCTCTAGGCCCCAATTTTTAACCATAGTTCGTGTTGTCCCTTCACTCTTCCCCAGGGCTCTGCTTTGGAATTCCTCTTTTGGTGGGACACCTGATGTAGCAACCCTGAAAGTAGTACTCCATCCAACAGATTGACGAAAAACAATTGGGATCGGGAGAAATCCACAGAGAGCAAGATTCGTCCATTGCCCATGAGACCTCCTCGACATTCCACGGCCATCGCTGATACAAAATCCAGAGACAATAGCCTAAGCAAGCACCTCAGACTCGCACTATCTTCATATCCTGAACATGTCTTCTCATGGT
>NW_026757582.1:0-1102 GCF_022355385.1 Mustela nigripes
AATTTTTCCAAGGTATACACAGAATATATATTTAATGTAAATTGTGAACATTTTAAACTCTATATATGTAAATTAATCAATTTTAAGTTTATAACAATCAAAATTAATGGAAGTTTATTTTAAATTAGTTAGCTTTCTCTGCATTGCAAGACAGAATAATCAAGAATTGGTAAGAAAAAATAATCTCTGTAAAATTACCGGGGTGCATTAAAAAGTGTTCGGTAACCGATCAAACTCACAATTTGGATTGAATGGCAAGTGACTTTTAAAATCTGGAATTCATTGTCAATTTTTTTTGCTTCATTGTGTCTTAAATGTGGAACAACAATGAGGTATTTCAAAGAGGTGAACCACAGATAAATTTTTCTAAGGGTGGGGTGAGGGTTACTCAAAAAGGAACTTGACAAGGCTTTTAAAGATATCGACAATCATTATAACATAACATGACTGATTGTTACCCTGCTCTTAACTGGGCAAACACTTGTTGGCTTCCAAGAAAGACCAACATAGTTGAGATGGTTCTAGCGGCCTTCTAGCACAAGGTCTCATGAGGCAGGGATTCTAGCCACTGGCTGTGCAAGGCATGAGGCCTGTTAGTGATTCTATTTTTTCGTGCAGAATGAGTCTTTCTATATTCCAGGTCCTTTCTACCCCAATAAATAATGCGGCGATTCTCTCAGTGAGTTGTAATTTTAGTTTAAACAGCCAACTGTCTCTTAAAAAGGAATTTTGTTTAAATTTCTTTAAAAAAAAAGTTCTTTCAAAAAAATCTTTTTTTTTCTTTTTTATTTTTTAATCCCATATGTTTACTCTGATCCTGGAACTTTGTCATTTTGACCTTCTCTGCTGATTAAAATATTCTTCATCATCAGCACCTACTGCTCTCCTCTCCTGGTGGGTCTCCGGAAGGGGTCTTCTCTAGCTCTTCTAGCAGGAGATGGGCACTTCCCCTCTACCCCTGTTGCCGGACCAACCTTACCTATCCTGAAGGGTCAGGTCCACCTGGCGTTTATCTCTTGTTCTCTTCTGAGTGGTTAGATTTCATAGATATCGTGCTTTGCTTTTGTCAGGATTTACCCTGGACTATCAAAACCCTTTTCTT
>NW_026757583.1:0-1102 GCF_022355385.1 Mustela nigripes
GCTATATGGTACTACGGACATTCATCTTTTTTGACCTCATAGCTTCATGTATGTCTTTACTTTTGAAAATACATGCATCATCGTTCCATTGTATAATGTCTGGGTTATAAAATGTGCTATGCTATCAAAATGGTAAGAAGAACATACAAATGACCTGATGTAATGAACTGGACCAGATTGCCAGATATCACATTTCATACCAGAAAGATTCAGTGGTAAGTTTTAAAATGGCCAGCTATACTTTGACTGAATTATAACTCATTTAACTTCTCTCTTTGTGTACAGTATTATACATTAGTCAGTATTATAGTAAATAAGTACTTTGGACAGATGTAAATATGCTGTAATAAAAAATGTTTTTCTTCTTTCTCTTAGTCCTTTTTACTTGTAAAACTAGCCACAAATACCATGCCTCCCCCAAAATAATTTGCAATCCAATTTTATCTCTAAATGAATTTATTTCACAGAAAAAAAAATATATATATACACTTACAGTAGACATGTTCAAAATAGTTACACAACAGCAGAGCCCTAAATGTAAGCAGTATAGTTGTTTTGTTTTGTTTTTTTCTTTAAAAAAAATAGGTTATGTGAAATGTTGCAATTTTAATTCGAGTCCTAGTATTTCAAGACAGTTAACTACACTTACGGTGTCAACAGCCTCTTGTTGGCAGTATGATTTTATTGGCTCCATGGAATAACAGCAAGAATTTACTATTGCTTCTTTCTTTTATGACACACACAGAAAAAAAATTGACACATTTGCTCAAGACCAACCAGTATCATTTTAACCTATCAAAATTGATGGGAGACCTTCACTGCCAAAGTCCCTGCTGGGTTTTCACAATTAATACAGACAATCTGCTACTCACATTATGAAAAAGGACAGAAGAGTCATAATCAGGGAAGAAAGCTTGATTAATACTTGTAATTATCATTGAATTATTTAGCCTGCTATAGGATTATTATTATTAGTGTCATTTTTTTTTTAGAATTTTAATAATTTTTTATTTTTTTATAAACATATATTTTTATCCCCAGGGGTACAGGTCTGTGAATCGCCAGGTTTACACACTTCACAGCACTCACCAAAGCACATACC
>NW_026757584.1:0-1102 GCF_022355385.1 Mustela nigripes
CCCAACCTCCCACCCCCTGCCCCTTCAAACCCCTCAGATTGTTGCACTTTGTGCTTTTAAAGCTGAGAGCAGCTGTGGGTTTCTATATACACCCAAAATTCTGGAATCAAATCCAGTTCCACCCTATAGCCTTTTCCCAGCCACTACTGCTCTACAAGATTTTGCTCTGTCATGGGCACTGGCTCCAGATCTTTTTAGACTTTTCAAGGAAAGAGCATATATTGAACCTCCCAGTTCATGGTTTTTGGTGATCCTAGTTGAGAGTCCCTTCCTGGGCTTGACCATAACATTCTTCATAGTTCCAATGCTCAGGCTCTCTACCATTTCAGAAATCGCCTTTTGATCTGAGGTCTCTCATATCCTGACACCACAATCCCCTACCTAGAAGTTTTTCTTTTCATTTCCAAAGCCCCCTTCAAAAAGGGGTTTCTCTTACTAGAGCACATTTCTAAGGGTTCTCAGGCGTTACATGACTTTTCAGGCCCCAGCTTATGGAAGATCCATCCCTTTTCTGTTTATCATACAATATCTCCCTGCAGATTCACAACTTTGCACTCCCCACCTTCCAAAAAACAGCTGCTTTTCCCTTGCAGAGGACCAGAGAAATATTCTTACATCTCAGGTTGATTGTGTGGGTGTTCACAAAGGTTTGAATGATATCCAGCTAAATTCAGGGAATCATTTTAAATGGGGTCCCCTACTTCTCCTCCATCTTACCTTCCTCCCCTCCCTTTTTAAAAATTCTAATTTGATACCCTGTGTTTTTCGATTGAAGCATTTAGCCCATTTACATTCAGAGTAACTAGTGAAAAGTACAGTTTAGTGCCATTGTATTACCTGTAGGGTCACCATTTCTGTAGGTTGTCTCTGTTTCTATCTGCTGTATGTTACCCTTGGGCTCTCTATTCACTTACAAGATACCCTTTAATATTTCTTGCAGGGCTGGCATGACGGTCACATATTCTTTCAGTTTATCCTGGAAGCTCCTATTCTCTCCCTCTATTCTGAATGACACCCTTGCTGTATAAAGTATTCTTGGATGCATTTTTTTCCTCACTGAGTACCCTGAATATATCACGCCAGTGATTTCTGCCCTGCCAGA
>NW_026757585.1:0-1102 GCF_022355385.1 Mustela nigripes
ACCGGAGGTCAGGCAGACGGGAGTAACTGGGCGCTGTTCTCTGAGGGCGCACTGAGGAGTGCAGCCCTGGGCTCTCGGATACTCCGGGCCAGAGACCAGGAGGCCGCCATTTGTATTCCCGTCCTCCTTAACTCTACGGAAAGCGCTCAGGGAACAAAAGCTCATGAAAGCAAACCCAAGCGGATTACTCACCCCGGCCCCGGGTAAGGGCGGTGCAATTCCGCCTGGGGCAAAGACACTTGAGATTCAATACAACAGGCCCCTCCCCAGAAGATCACAAGAAATCCAGCCCAGACCAAGTTCACCTACCAAAGAGTGCAGTTTCAATAACAAGGAGAGCAGCAGAATTCCAGAGGAAGAGAAAGCAAAGCACGGAACTCATGGATTTTTCCCTGTGATTTTTTTTAGTCTTGCGGTGAATTTAATTTTTTTCTTTTTCATTTTTTGTTTTTTTTTCTTGCCTTCGGGTAAATTTTTTTTTAACTGTTACCTTTTTCTTTTTTTACGATTTTTTACTAGTTTATCTTATATATATATTTTTTCTTTTTTTTATTTTTCTTAGGTGTTTTCTTTTTTTTTTAATTATTTTCTTTTTTTTTCTTTTTTCTTTTTTTTTTCTTTCTTCCTTTTTGAACCTCTTTTTATCCCCTTTCTCCCCCCTCACGATTTGGGATCTCTTCTAATTTGGTTAAAGCATATTTTCCTGGGATTGTTGCCGCCCTTTCAGTATTTTACTTGCCCCTTCATATACTCTTCTCTGGACAAAATGACAAGACGGAAAAATTCAACACAAAAAAAAGAACAAGAGGCAGTACCGAAGGCTAGGGACCTAATCAATACAGACATTGGTAATATGTCAGATCTAGATTCCGAAGGACAATTCTCAAGGTTCTAGCCGGGCTTGAAAAATGCATGGAAGATATTAGAGAAACCCTCTCGAGAGAAATAAAAGCCCTTTCTGGAGAAATAAAAGAACTAAAATCTAACCAAGTTGAAATCAAAAAAGCTATTAATGAGATGCAATCAAAAATGGAGGCTCTCACTGCTAGGATAAATGAGGCAGAAGAAAGAATTAGTGATATAGAAGACCAAATGTCAGAGA
>NW_026757586.1:0-1102 GCF_022355385.1 Mustela nigripes
GCGCCCCTCGGGCCGGCCCACTCTCCCCACGTCACCCGTCACCGACCCGCCGTGTCCGCGCGCTTTCCCCTCGGGCCCCCCGGACCCCGCGGACCGGCTCAGCCGGCGAAAACTCCCCCGAGAACGAGGGACGGCAGAGCCGGGGCGCAGCAGGGGGCTCTCCAGCCCGAGAGCTCCAGGACTCTGGGTCTGGCGTCCCTCCCTGCCCGCGGCACTCCTGAGGGACGCGGGGGAGCCCCCGGTGAGGGGCGGGCTTCCCCGTCCGCGTGTCCCTCCCCACACAGCGGACGGCGTCCCCACTCCCGCCCGGGCTCCAGCACACGCCCCGCCGCCCCACACTCCAGAAGGAAAAGCGGAAACGCCTCCAGGAACCGTCACCGCCGCCCTCATCCTGCCGCCGCCTCCACGAGAGTCGCCGCCCCGCACTCACCGCGCGCATCTCGCAGGCCTCCCAGGACGCAGCGGTTCGGGTCACGGACTCCCGCCCGCGCGGTCTCCAAAGCCCCTGCGGGTCTGGCCTGGCCCTGCCCGCACCCCAGGCGCGGGCCGCTCGCCACCAGCGCCTGCGTCCGCTCCCCCCACCCCCCCGGGCCTAGACGATGCGCGGGAGGAAGCTCAGGGTGACCAGCAGCTGCACTGCGGCCGTCCCCCGCCCGGCGCCGGCCCGCCGGGGCCCCTGGCTCATGCTGACCTCTTCCTACAGCGCGACCGGCAGGGCCCCTCGGGACCGGGGAACGGCGGGCGGCCCGGGCGACGACCCAAGGGGACGGCTCCCGGCGGCTGCGAGGCTCCAGGGTCTGAGGTCCGCGCCGTGCGGACGCGGGGGACACCCTCCCCGGCTCCCGGCAGGGGTGAGTGAGGCCGGAGAGCCGGGCGCCCCCACTTCATCTCCCAGACTGCCCCGCCTCCGGCTTCCCCTTCGACCCGGCCACGCCCCCCTCCGAGCGCAGGGCCTTGAGGGAGTTGTGGTCCCCTCCTGCTGGGGGGCGGGGCCGACGGCGGAGGGAACCCGGGAGCGGCGGCGGCGGAGGGAACCCGGGAGCAGCGGCGGCCGCGGCAACTCCGTCTCCCCCAAGGCGGCCAATAGGGCAGAACCACGCGA
>NW_026757587.1:0-1102 GCF_022355385.1 Mustela nigripes
GGACTGATCTACAGACCATGAGGAGAACTGTTCGGGATATGAAAAAAAGGGCGAGTGTGAGGCTCTGCTCAAGTTTTTGTTCCTGGATATCGTGTCACTCATGGTCGTTATATGTCCGTGTACTTCATGGGAAATGGATGAGTCTTACTCTCTGGGGGTTTGGCCCCGTCCAAAGAGTTTGGGGTCATTCTGTGGGATGGAAGAAGTCCGTTGCTCTGTTGTTGTTGATTTGTTTTGTTTTGTTTTTCAACCTCAGGTGTCCCACCAAATGAGGGATTCTAGAGTAGACGCCTGGGTGGGGCGACTGGACAACCAGAAATCTGGTTAAAAATTGGGGCCTAGTGGTATGTCAAGCCCATTATGACATCTAATGGTCCAGCCACTGAGAGGACGAACTAGAGGACAGAACTCACGCTGAGGGTCACAATGCGTGTTTATGCCCTCGTCGCACTCAAGAATGGGCATGGCCTCATGGTGAATGCTGGTGTCTCCTACACTGAACGTTGGACAACATGCCAACCACAAGGTTTCTTGCCATGGGTAAGGAAGAGTTCTGATTTCTTCATCACAGTCACCGCTGGGCAGTGATTGGAGATAAGGTCTAGGTTCTGAAGCCTGAAAACTGAGGTAGGGAAGAGATGATTACCTAAGGCCATGGCGGGTCAGATGTGCTAGGTGTGCGGTCAGCTGTCTGGGTGTTGGTCACGAGGTCGGGCTCAGGTTGTCAGACAGTGCATTAGTGCCCAGGTTAGACTATATATTTTGGGTGCATTCGAGTGCCGTGTAAGTTCTTATCTGAAGATCTCTTCAGGATATGAAGAATGAGCGAGTCTGAGGCGCGTGCTCAGGCTTTTGGCTCTAGATTTTGTATCAGCGATGGCCATGGAAGTTTGGGGAGGCCTCATGGGCCATGGACAAATCTTGCTCTCTGTGGATTTGGCCAGGTCCCAATTGTTTTTCGTCAATCTGTGGGATGGGAGTACTCCTTTCAGGTTTGTTACCTCAGGTGACCCACCAAAAGAGGAATTCCAAAGTAGAGCCCTGGGGAAGAGTGAAGGGACAACCCGAACTATGGTTAAAAATTGGGGCCTAGGGGCATGGC
>NW_026757588.1:0-1101 GCF_022355385.1 Mustela nigripes
GACACTTTTGAGTCAGTTGGAAGATGGGCACTCACACGCTGAATGGGTGGCCAGCACCACGGTGTCCATGTGACCAATGAGAGTGGCCCGACTTGGATGTTTCCCCACCTGTTCCCTTGATGAAGCAACTTTGGGAAGATCATAGTTTGACTAGTTTTACCCAGCAGTCCCACTGGGTATCACTAGGGTGATAGTAGAGACTTATCACCTGGAGACACTGGATTGTTTGTACATCTAAAGTGCTTAAGCCATCCTATCTTTTCCCTGCTGCTCATGGGATGGGTGCCTTTCAAGTCATGCCTTTTGGGTTCCTTGACATCAACCCCAATATCTAGGCCTCAGAAAAGATGTCTCCTCACTTCCCGGACACATGAAGCACAGAGACACAGTCTTTTAGGCACTCTGTAGGGCCAAATGTGTTTCAGAATTTAAATAGTTCAGACGTTGGAAGCGTAAAACCATGCATCTATCAAATATGACATATCTATCACCCTTGGAAGGGTCTGAGGCCATATCCCCTAAGACAGCAGTTTCTGTACTTTCACCTTGAATACAAGTTTGCCCCAACACGATAAAAAAAAACCAAAAAACAAAACTTTTGATTCTTGGACAATATCAGATTTCCAATTGCAGGCACAGAATTATGGAGCTCTTCAAAGTTCCACCCACCCAAATCCTATCAAGGCCCACTGCCTGCCCTTCCTCTGACTTCTGAAGGACTCATGGCACTCAGACTATAACAAAGTACAGCACCTGATACTACTCTGTCTCACATTGTTCTCATTGTTTTTCATGTCTTTATTTCAATTCTAAATATACACGAAGGCAGAGATCATATTCTGTGCAGCATGCTGCATCTGGTAGGGCTCTCTTGGTTGTAGGAAAATGGATTCATTTCAACTTTTCAAAAATGGAAGTAGAGTTGATACACACTTTACCACTTTACATTAGTTTCAGGTGTATAACATAGTGAGTGGACAATTCTATACATGATGCTTACAAGTGTAGCTACCATCTGTCACCATACAATGCTTTCACAATACCACTGATTATTTTCCCTATGCTGTACTTTTAATCCCTGTGACTTATTCGTCCCATCAC
>NW_026757589.1:0-1101 GCF_022355385.1 Mustela nigripes
CAATATTTATTCTTCCAATCCAGGAGCATGGAACATTTTTCCATTTCATTGTGTCTTCCTCAATTTCTTTCATGAGTACTTTATAGTTTTCTGAGTATAGATTCTGTGCCTCTTTGGTTAGGTTTATTCCTGGGTATCTTATGGTTTTGGGTGCAACTGTAAATGGGATTGACTCCTTAATTTCTCTTTCTTCTGTCTTGTTGTTGGTGTAGAGAAATGCAACTGATTTCTGGGCATTGATTTTATATCCTGACACTTTACTGAATTCCTGTGCATGTTCTAGCAGTTTTGGAGTGGAGTCTTTTGGGTTTTCCACATATAGTATCACATTATCTGTGAAGAGTGATAGTTTGACTTCTTCTTTGCCAACTTGCATGACTTTAATTTCCTTTTGTTGTCTGATTGCTGAGGCTAAGACTTCTAGTACTATATTGAATAGCAGCGGTGATAATGGACATCCCTGCCGTGTTCCTGACCTTAGCGGAAAAGCTTTCAGTTTTTCTCCATTGAGAATGATATTTGTGGTGGGTTTTTCATAGATGGCTTTGATAATATTGAGGTATGTGCCCTCTATCCCTACATTTTTAAGAGTTTTGATCAGGAAGGGATGCTGTACTTTGTCAAATGCTTTTTCAGCATCTCTTGAGAGTATCATATGGTTCTTGTTCTTTCTTTTATTAATGTGTTGTATCATATTGATTGATTTGTGGATTTTGAACCAACCTTGCAGCCCTGGAATAAATCCCACTTGGTTGTGGTGAGTAATCCTTTTAATGTACTGTTGAATCCTATTGGCTAGTATTTTGGTGAGAATTTTCACATCTGTTTTCATCAAGGATATTGGTCTGTAGTTCTCTTTTTTGATGGGATCCTTGTCTGGTTTTGGTATCCAGGTGATGCTGGCCTCATAAAATGAGTTTGGAAGTTTTCCTTCCATTTCTACTTTTTGGAACAGTTTCAGGAGAATAGAAATTAGTTCTTTAAATGTTTGGTAGAATTCCCCTGGGAAGCCATCTGGCCCTGGACTTTTGTATGTTTGGAGATTTTTGATGATTGTTTCAGTCTCCTTACTGGTTATGGGTCTGTTCAGGCTTTCTATTT
>NW_026757590.1:0-1101 GCF_022355385.1 Mustela nigripes
TGTTCAAACTGGCAATAAAGGAATATGGAAACACAAACCATAGAAAGTCATATTTTAGATTTCTAAAAGACTTCATAGTGAAGAGTATACATTTTTTAAATGCTACATAATGCTACATAATGACAAGACGACAGGTTGTGACAAATAGCATTTTAAAAGCTCTACTCATAGTGGAACGGAAGGTGTCATTTCCCTATAATTTTATATATGTCATTAATTTACTATATCTGGATACAACACATTACCAAAGACTAAATCATTTTTAATGGAACATAATATTTTGAACCTACATCTATTAATTATTTTTTCGATCTAACATTTATAGTCTCGCTAAACATTTTATCAGTTGTCGACAAAATTAAAAAAAAATAGGATAAAAAGTCGTGTTTGGAAAAGTAGATTTTCTTTGAAATTTGCATTTAAATGAAAATATTTGATGATATTTTTAAAACTTTAAATGTAATTTTATATATATCTGACCTATCAGATGATATAAAATTTTTGGAGAAAATATGACATATTTTTTGAACTTGGTTGAATGTATTAATAAAGAGCAACTGTTTGTATTATTTGTATTGTGATATCTTAGTTAAAAACATGAATAACTGGTATAAAATATGTTTTTTTTAAAATTTTATTTATTTCCTTGACAGAGATCACAGGAAGGCAGAGAGGCAGGCAGAGAGAGAGGAATGGAAGGAGGCTCCCTGCTGAGAAGAGAGCCCACTGTGGGACTCAATCCCAGGAACCTGGAATCATAACCTGAGCCGAAGGCAGAAATTTTAACCCACTGAGCCATCCAGGCGCTCTAAAATATGTACTTTTTTTATATAGAATTATAGTTCTTGCCAAAATATGGAACTAGCTGGAACTGAATGCCTCCTTCAAAGTCAGCTCTGGAGAAATTATGCAAGTGTAATATGGAACTATTTCAGATATGAATCAAAAACAAAGAAATGATGACAAATTCCTTAAAAGACTCAAAGTTGCTCTTGACTGGATTGTTTCAAGCTCTATTCCTGGTTTGAGGACAGTTTTTAACAGGCCTGTCACTGTAGAAATCTGCTGGATGTTTAGAGGCTATCAGAACTGTGCAAAAAC
>NW_026757591.1:0-1101 GCF_022355385.1 Mustela nigripes
ATATGCTGTCTCTCCATCCAGCCACTGAGAGGCCTTACCTGGGGACTAGGCTCAGCCTGAGGGTCACAATGTGTGTTTTTGACCAATGTGGCCTGCAAGCATGGGCAGGGCCTCATGGGGCACACTGGTGTCAACTACATGTAAACTTGGACAACATGCCAACCACAAGGTGTCTTGCAATGGGGAAAGAGTTCTGATTTCTGCATCGTTTTCAAACCTGGGCAGTGATTGGAGATAAGTTCTAGGTTCTGAAGCCTGAAAATCGAGGTTGAGAAGGGATGACGACCTAAGGCCCGGGTGGGTCCATGTGCTCAGTGTGCGGCCAGCTGTGTGGGTGGGGCCACAGGTCCAGGGTCAGGCTGTGTCAGAAAGGGCATTAGTGCCCAGGTCATCTTATATATTTTGGTTCAGCCGAATGGTGTGCAGGTTGATCCTCATTTGGAGTTTCTGGGTAGCCCCAGAGGGCAATGTTTTTCGTCTGTAGTGCAGGCAGATTGCTGCATTGTAGTTCTGGATTGCGAAAATGGAGGGCTTGTTGGCCAGTAGACTGAGGACGGAAGTCTGAGAACCCAAGCTAGTCCTAGGTTTCTGGGTGAGGATATGGCAGGCACAATCTACAGGCCTGAATCGAGATCTCGTGCATCTGAAGTCAGAGCGAGGATCAGACGATCGCTCAGGTTGGACATTCTGTCCCTGATGGCGCCTTCTTGAAGTGGGGGTGGATCACGAGGCCATTGGGGTTTTCCCACGATGGGAGTTCTGAGAATCTACCAAGTGCAAATATTCTTCTTCATGACATTTGAGACCTGTTGGTTGGCTCCAGGACAACGATTCCGAGCAGGGTTCTAAGGATGGATGGCTGAGTAGCCCACCTCGCATTCCAATTGTCTCCAAGAAACAAGACAGGTTAGATCTGCTGGATCTGGGGGAGCAACCGAGGAGGATGAGTTGAAATGGACTCTCCTGTGGATGTGTCCTAATATGATTTTGTGTCTATGGAGACCTTGGAATGAAGCGGTGGCTCTGGTGCCCTGAAGGGTTCTGCTAAAGAGTGGCTTTCACACAGCTCCATCGTGCAAGTTTCCCATGTGTAGATGAGAT
>NW_026757592.1:0-1101 GCF_022355385.1 Mustela nigripes
TATCAGTCTACGGGTCTGAGTGCCGGTAGGTGCTCAGATGGGCCCAGATTGCCCCTGTTTGTCCTTGGAATCCACAAATATTGGGATGGCCTCAGGGACTTTGGAGGTTTATCCTCTTAGTAGGATTGTGGCCATTGGAATGGGTACATACAATTGCCTTGGAGAGGGCAAGCACAGTCATAAGATTTGGCTCCAGGGGCCTGAGCCTGTAGGGTGTGTAGGCCAGGGCTGTTAGGACAGTTGTCTGAAAGCACAAACTCGTCTTATGTTTCAGGTCATAGGTATGACAGGACTGATCTACCGACCATGAGGAGAACTCTTCGGGATATGAAAAAAGGGTGAGTGTGAGGCTCTTGCTCAAGTTTTTGTCTCTGGGTATGGTGTCACTCATGGTCGTGAAATTTCCGGGTGACTTCATGGGAAATGGACGAGTCTTACTCTCTGGGGGTTTGGCCCAGTCCAAAGAGTTTAGGGTCATTCTGTGGGATGGAAGAAGTCCGTTGTTCTGTTGTTGTTGTTGTTGTTTTGTTTTGTTTTGTTTTGTTTTTCAACCTCAGGTGTCCCACCAATGAGGGAATCCAGAGTAGAGCCCTGGGGAGGGGTGTCTGGACAACCAGAAATCTGGTTAAAAATTGGGGCCTAGGGACATGTGAAGGCCATTATGACATCTAATGGTCCAGCCACTGAGAGGACGTACTAGAGTACAGGACTCACGCTGAGGGTCACAATGCGTGTTTATGCCCTAGTCGCCCTCAAGAATGGGCGGGGCCTCAGGGTGAATACTGGTTTCTCCTACACTGAACGTTGGACAACATGCCAACCACAAGGTTTCTTGCCATGGGTAAGGAAGGGTTCTGTTTTCTGCATCACAGTCATCCCTGGGCACGATTGGAGATAAGGTCTAGGTTCTGAAGCCTGAAAACTTAGGTAGGGAAGAGATGATGACCTAAGGCCATGGCGGGTCTGATGTGCTCAGTGTGCGGTCTGCTGTCTGGGTGTTGGTTACGAGGTCCGGGCTCAGGTTGTCAGACAGTGCATTAGTGCCCAGGTTAGACTATATATGTTGGGTGCCTTCGAGTGCCGTGTAGGTTCTTATCTGAA
>NW_026757593.1:0-1101 GCF_022355385.1 Mustela nigripes
TCGTGATCCACCCCCACTTCAAGAAGGGGCCATCAGGGACACAATGAACAACCTGAGCGATTGTCAGATCCTCGACCTAACTTCAGATGCACGAGATCTTGATTCCGGTCTGTAGATTGTGCCTGCCATATCCTCACCCAGAAACCTAGGCCTAGCTTGGGTTCTCAGACTTCCGTCCTCAGACTACTGGCCCACAAGCCGTGCAGTTTGGCAATCCAGAACACCAATGCAGCACTGTGCCAGCCCTCCAGAAGAAAAACATTGCCCTCTGGGGCTACCCAGAAAACCCCAAATGAGGTTCAACGGGGCAGAACAGTCAGCTGTACCCCAAATATATAGGCTGTCCTGGGCACTAATGCCCTTTCTGAAACAGCCTGATCCTGAACCTCCTAACCCCACCCAGACAGCTGGCCGCACACTGAGCACATCGGACCCCTCATGGCCTTAGGTTGTCATCTCTCCAAACCTCGGTTTTCAGGCTTCAGAACCTAGACCTTATCTCCAATCACGGCCCGGGTTTGAAAATGATGCAGAAATCAGAACTCTTTCACCATGGCAAGAAACCTTGTGGTTGGCATGTTGTCCAAGATTCAGTGTAGTTGAAACCGGTGTGGCCCATGAGGACCCGCCCATGCTTGCGGGGTACATTGGTCACAAACACACATTGTGACCCTCAGCCTGAGCCCAGTCCTCAGGTAAGGCCTCTCAGTTGGTGGATGTAGAGACAGCATATAAGGCTTGCCATGCCCCTAGGCCACAAATTTTAAACATAGTTCGGGTTGTCCCTTCACTCTTCCTCAGGGCTCTGTTTTAGAATTCCTCTTTTGGTGGGACACGTGAGGTAACAAACCTGAAAGGAGTCCTCCCATCCCACAGATTGACGAAAAACAATTGGGATGGAGACAAGGCCACAGAGAACAAGATTCGTCCATGGCCAATGAGGCCTCCCCAACATGCCACGGCCATCGGTGATACAATATCCAGAGACAAAAGCCTCAGCAAGTGCCTCATACTCGCTCATTTTTCATATCCTGAAGAGTTCTTCAGATAAGAACCTACAGGGCACTCGAATGCACCCAAAATATATAGTCTAACCTGGGC
>NW_026757594.1:0-1101 GCF_022355385.1 Mustela nigripes
GTGTCCTTGAGGGCCTTGGAATGGGGCGGTGGCACCGGGACCCTGAATTATTCTCCTAAGCTTTTGACATAGCTCCCATGCACAAGTTTCCTTGTGGAGATGAGATTTGTTCTTATGGTGCCTCAAGAAAACCCCTATGCTGGTATTGGAAATCAGGCTATTGAGGAGACATGCCTGTAAACCAAAGCAATGGAATCGATAATGGCCTACGGTCCTGTCTGGTTCAATCTTCTTCTCTGGGGACATCCATCTATGGTATGAGTGGAGGTAGATGCTCAGCTGGTGTCAGACCGCCCTTTTTTGTCCCGGGCGACCTACACTATAGGAATGGCCCCAGTGGCTTTGGAGGGTTCTCCTAATTTGTACGATTTTGGACAAGGGAATGTGCAGAATTCCCATGGATTGGGTAGGCACAGTCCTAATGTGTGGCTCCAGGGGCCCCAGCCTGGAGGGTGTGTGGCCCAGGACTTTGAGGACAGAAGTCTGAAAACACAAACTCAGCTTAGATTTGGGGACGTAGGTATGGCACGCCCGATCTACAAACCATGAGAAGAAATCTTCAGGATATGAAGAATGAGTGAGTCGGATGTGCTTGCTCAGGCTTTTGTCTCTGGATTTTGTATCAGCGATGGTCCTGGAATGTTGGGTAGGCCTCATGGGCCATGGACGAATCTTCCTCTCTGTGGATTTGTCCCAATCCCAATGGTTTTTCGTCAATCTGTGGGATGGGAGGACTCCTTTAAGGTTTGTTACCTCAGGTGTCCCACCAAAAGAGGAATTCCAAATCAGAGCCCAGGGTAAGAGTTTTAAGGGACAACCCGAACTATGGTTAAAAATTGGGGCCTAGGGGCATGGCAAGCCCAATATGCTGTCTCTTCATCCAGCCCGTGAGAGGCCTTACCTGAGGACTGGGCTCAGGCTGAGGGTAACAATGTGTGTTTGTGACCAATGTGGCCCGCAAGCATGGGCGGGGCCTCATGGCCCACACTGGTTTAAACTACACTGAACGTTGGACAACATGCCAACCACAAGGTTTCTTGTCATGGGGAAAGAGTTCTGATTTCTGCATCATTTTCCAACCCGGGCAGTGATTGGAGATAA
>NW_026757595.1:0-1101 GCF_022355385.1 Mustela nigripes
AAACAGGGCTCATGCTGAGAGTCACAATGCGGGTTTGTGTCCACGGTTGACTCTGAATGTGGGGGTGGCCTCAGGGTCCATACATGTTTCTCCTACTCTGATGGTTTTATATAGCTCCAAAAAGCAATGTTTCTTACTGGGGGGCAAGAGGAGTTTTCTGTTTTCTGGCTTAGGGCTCCCATCTCTGAAGGAATTTGAGACTAGGCCTCTGGGAACAGATGCCTGAAAACCCAAGGTAGGGTTAGGGTTAGGGCCTAGGGGCATGGCAGGCCCAATCTTCCGGCTCTGGGCCTGCTACATGGGTGGCTGATTGAGGTCGCAGCTCAGGCTGAGTTTCAGTATATGTATTAGTTTCCAGAGTGGGCCCATGGAAGTGAGGGTGGCCTCGGAGGCTGTGCAGTTTTCTCCTAATCTGGGGGTCCTGTGCAGATCCTTAGGGCACGGTTTCCTTCCGGAGGGCAGGAAGAGTCTTGTGGTGTGGCATGGGAGTCCCCAATCTGGAGGGCTTGTGGGACAGGACACTGGGGACGAAAGTCTGAAAACCCAAGCTAGGGTTAGGGTTAGGACCTAGGGCATGGCAGGCCCAACTTATAGATTTTGAGACAATCTCCCCAGTACCTCAAGTTAGGAGGGAGTGTCACGCGGTCACTCAGGCTGTAGTTTATGTCCATGGGGGTCGCTGAATGTTGGGGTAGCCTCATGGGGATGCGGAGTTTTTTTTTTTTCTTCCCCCCACTGTAGGGTTTTTGCACAGGTCGAAATAGCAAGGTTTCATTCTGAGGGTCAGGAGGACTCCTATTTTATGGCTCAGGGGTCCTCCATATGGAGGGATTCAAGAGCAGGGCTCTGGGTATGGATGCCTGAAAACCAAAACTTGGGTTAAGATTAGGGCCTAGGGGCATGTGAACCTGATCTGCAAGCTCTGGGGGAACTCACCAGGGGACTGAGTTGAAAAGGGGGCTCAGGCAGAGGGTAACAATACGGGTTTGTGTCCAGGTCAGACTCTGAAGTGGGTGCGCCCTCAGGGGTCATACAGGTTTTTCCTACTCTGGGTGTTTTATACAACTCCAAATAGCAAGGTTTCATTCTGCGGGGCAGGAC
>NW_026757596.1:0-1101 GCF_022355385.1 Mustela nigripes
AGGGTCAGGGTTAGGTTATCGTCATGGTCTGGGTCAGGGTCAGGGTGAAGTTTAGCACCAGTGTCCTTTTTAGGGTCAGGTTCAGGTATTGGTTTAAAGTCCACATTCGGGTCAGGGACAGGGCTATGTAGTGGTCAGAATTAGTGTCAAGGTTAGGATTAGGTTCAGAGTCAGGGTCAGGTAAAGTTCAGGGCCAGGGACATGATGAGGGTCAGGCTTTGGTATAGGGTCAATGTTCGGTTCAGTGTCACACTTGGGTGTTGGCGGTAGGGTTTGGGATTGGGGTTTGGGTTAGAGTTAGAAGTAGGGTTATGGTTAGGGTTAGGGTTAGGGTTAGACAGCGTAAGGTCAGGGTTAGGTTTGGTTTAGGGTAGGGGTTGGTTAGGTTCAGGGTCAGCATGAGGTGTAGGTTCAGGGTCCTTTTTAGGGTCATGGTTAGAGTTACCATTAGGTTTAGGGTTACGGTCAAGGACGCTGTCACGGTAAGGGGTAGCGTTAGGGTCCGGGTTAGGTCAGCGTCAGGGTTAGGATTACGGTCAGGGTCAGGGTCCTGGTTAGGTTTGAGTCACGGTTATGGTAATGTCAGAGTTAGGTTTAGGTTCAGGGTCCACATCAGGATCAGTGTCAGGATTAGGTTTAGGTTTAGGTTTAGGGTTCAGGTCAGGATCACAGTCAGGGTCAGGTTCGGGGTCAGGGTCAGGGCTCGGGTCAGGTTTTGGGGCAGGCTCACAGTCAGTGTCAGGGTCAGGGTCAGGGTTAGTGGTTACTGTTAGGGTTAACCCCGCTCCTGGGTCATGGACCCATCCGTTCAGGGTCTCAGGATAAACTCTGGGCAGAAGGGTGTAGACCCTACACCCGATCCCACTTAACCAGCCTTAAACTGGGCTGTGAACATGACTTGCCCACCAGATATCTAAACCCTCATCAGCCTGATCCTGCTTGGGGCATCTCCACCCACGATGGCAAAGCAAGGTCCTCTTTACACACAGACACACAGACACCCAGAGGCACTCGCACACACACACACACACACACAGAGACGGGGAGGAGACCTAGGGCTACACAATTGGATAAGATGTGTGGGACTCTCTGACTCTGAGC
>NW_026757597.1:0-1101 GCF_022355385.1 Mustela nigripes
GGCCATCAGGGACAGAATGACCAACCTGAGTGATTGTCAGATCCTCGACCTGACTTCAGATGCACGAGATCGTGATTCAGGTCTGTAGATTGTGCCTGCCATATCCTCACCCAGAAACCTAGGCCTAGTTTGGTTTCTCAGATTTCCGTCCTCAGACTACTAGACAACAAGCCGTCCAGTTTTGCAATCCAGAACTACAATGCAGCACTCTGCCAGCCCTCCAGAAGAAAAACATTGCCCTCTGGGGCTACCCTGAATCCCCAAATGAGGATAAACGGGGCACACCAGTCAGCTGTACCCCAAATATATAGGCTGTCCTGGGCACTGATGCCCTTTCTGAAACAACCTGATCTTGGACCTCCTGGCCCCACCCAGACAGCTGGCCCCACACTGAGCACATCGGACCCCTAATGGCCTTAGGTCGTCATCTGTTCTCAACCTCGGTTTTCAGGCTTCAGAACCTAGACCTTATCTCCAATCACGGCCCGGGTTTGAAAATGATGCAGAAATCAGAACTCTTTCCCCATGGCAAGAAACCTTGTGGTTGGCATGTTGTCCAAGGTTCAGTGTAGTTGAAACCGGTGTGGCCCATGCGGCCCCGCCCATGCTTGTGGGCCACATTGGTCACAAACACACATTGTGACCCTCAGCCTGAGCCCAGTCCTCAGGTAAAGCCTCTCAGTTGGTGGATGGAGAGACAGCATATTGGGCTTGCCATGCCCCTAGGCTACAAATTTTAAACATAGTTCGGGTTGTCTATTCACTCTTCCCCAGGGCTCTGCTTTAGAATTCCTCTTTTAGTGGGACACCTGAGGTAACAAACCTGAAAGGAGTCGCCCATCCCACAGATTGACGGAAAACAATTGGGATCAGGCCAAGTCCATAGAGAACAAGATTCGTCCATGGCCCATGAGGCCTCCCCAACATTCCACGGCCATTGCTGATAAAAAATCCTGATTCAAAATCCTGAGCACGCGCCTCAGACTCGCTCATTCTTCATATCCTGAAGAGTTCTTCAGAAAGAACCTACACGGCACACGAATGCACCCAAAATATATAGTCTAACCTGGGCACTAATGCACTGTCTGACAACCTGAGCCC
>NW_026757598.1:0-1101 GCF_022355385.1 Mustela nigripes
GAGATGAGAGGTGTTCTGTCTGGTGCCTCAGGAAAGCCCCATATGCTGGTCTTCAAACCCAGGCCTCTGAGGAGTGATACCTGGACACCAAAGCAAGAATTCACAATAGGGCCTAGGGATCTGTCAGGTTCAATCTTCTGTCTCTGCCGATATCTGTCTGTGTGTCTGCATGGAAGTAGTAGTTGCTCAGCTTGTGTCATAATGCCCCTGTTTGTCCAGTGCGGCTTGCGGTAGTGGGATGTCCTTGGGGACCTTGAGGTTTCTACTATTTTGTAGAGTTGTGGCCAATGGAATGGGCAGTTTCTTAGGAGAGAGCAGGCACAGTTCTGTCGTGTGGCTCCAGAGACCCCAGCCTGGAGGCTGAGTGGGCCACAGCTGTGCAGACAGACATCCAAAAACCCAAACTCAGCTCAGTTTTGGGGCCCAGGTTATGTCAGGCCTGATCTACACTCCGTGAGGGGAGGTCCTCTGGATATGAAAGCAGGGTGAGAGAGAGGCAGTTGCTCAGGCTTTTGTCTCTGGATGTTTTGTCCACCATGGCTGTTTAAAGTAGGAGTTGCCTCATGGGTCGTAGAAGTCTCCCTCTCTGGTAGTTTGTCCAGTCCCCAAGAGTTTGGGGTCATTCTGTGGGAAGGGAAGAGTCCTGTTTTCTGCTTCAGGTGTCCCCCTAGTAGAGGGATTCTAGAGCATAGCAGTGGGTACTGACAACTGGAATACTCGCCCTCTGGTTAAGCCTGGGGGCCTATGGATATGACAAGCCCCATATGCGGGATCTTGGTCCAGCCACTGAGAGGCGTTACTTTAATACAGGACTCACGCTGCAGGTCACAATGCATGTCTGTGCCCTAGGCTGCCTTCAAGCACTGGCGTGGCCTTTCGGACAATGCAGGTTTTCCCACATTGAACATTGGACAACATGCCAACCACAAGGTTTCTGGCCATGGGGAAGGAGGAATTCTAATTTCTGCATTACGTTCACCCCTGGGCAGTGATTGGAGATAAGGTCTAGGTTCTGAAGCCTGAAAACCGAGGTTGGGAAGAGATGACGACCTACGGCCATAGCGGGTCCTATGTGTCCAGGTTGGGGCCAGCTGTCTGGGT
>NW_026757599.1:0-288 GCF_022355385.1 Mustela nigripes
ATAGTCTAACCTCGGCACTAATGCACTGTCTGACAACCTGAGCCCGGACCTCGTGATCAACACCCAGACAGCTGACCGCACACTGTGCACATTCGACCCGACATGGCCTTAGGTCATCATCTCTTCCCTACCTCAGTTTTCAGGCTTCAGAACCTAGACCTTATCTCCAATCACTGCCCAGCGGTGACTGTGATGCAGAAATCAGGACTCTTCCTTACCCATGGCAAGAAACCTTGTGGTTGGCATGCTGTCCAACGTTCAGTGTAGGAGAAACCAGCATTCACCCTT
>NW_026757599.1:388-1101 GCF_022355385.1 Mustela nigripes
CACATTGTGACCCTCAGCCTGAGCCCAGACCTCAGGTAAGGCCTCTCTGCTGCTGGATGGAGAGACAGCATATTGGGATTGCCATGCCCCTAGGCCCCAATTTTTAAACATAGTTCGTTTTGTCCCTTCACTCTTCCCCAGGGCTCAGCTTTGGTATTCCTCTTTTGGTGGGACACCTGAGGTAACAAACCTGAAAGGAGTCCTCCCATCCCACATATTGACCAAAAACAATTGGGATCGGGCCAAGTCCACAGAGAGCAAGATTCGTCTATGGCCCATGAGGCCTCCCCAACATTCCACGGCCATCGCTGAAACAAAATACAGAAACAAAAGCCTGAGCGTGCGCCTCAGATTCGCTCATTCTTCATACCCTGAGGAGTTCTTCAGATAAGAACCTACACGGCACTCGAATGCACCCAAAATATATAGTCTAACCTCGGCACTAATGCACTGTCTGACAACCTGAGCCCGGACCTCGTGATCAACACCCAGACAGCTGACCGCACACTGTGCACATTCGACCCGACATGGCCTTAGGTCATCATCTCTTCCCTACCTCAGTTTTCAGGCTTCAGAACCTAGACCTTATCTCCAATCACTGCCCAGCGGTGACTGTGATGCAGAAATCAGGACTCTTCCTTACCCATGGCAAGAAACCTTGTGGTTGGCATGCTGTCCAACGTTCAGTGTAGGAGAAACCAGCATTCACCCTT
>NW_026757600.1:0-1101 GCF_022355385.1 Mustela nigripes
ATGGAATCAGCACCAATGGAGAAATGTCTAAACGTTTTCTACATCCCCAATAGTGGAAGAGAGGTTGGACCACTCTTGAGGGAACGGATTCCCTACTAGGAAGGCAGCAAAGCAAGTCTGGGATGTATTTTACAGGTTTTCTGTCCTGCATAGAAAACTGAACTTGGCCTCGGAGGAACTCTACTACCTTGCGCTTCTGCGGCCTGCCCACTTCCTAAGAGCTAGAGACCCCCAGACAGGAGCCTATTAGAAATCTGAAGGGAAGTCAGCCTCTTGTACCCTTTTATCTGTTTAACTATATTTTACTTTAAATATTTATATTAGATATGCATTTCATTTTATTGTATAAGTATCTATTACATGTAATTTATTCTAGTACATATTGTGTTGCATTTTTATTATTCAGTTTGCATTATACTAGCAAATTATGGTAAAAAATAAAGCTGCCACCTGATTTCCTGAATAAATAAAATAAGCCAAATAAAACATAACACTTTAATGCTATCCAAAAAACTTATCTTTTAATTCTTGCTATTCTACTTTTTCTGTTCCTCTGTTCTTCTTGTCTGGGAGCTAATAATTTAGCTGCTGCACTCAGAAACTAGGGAGATTGGGAGAGAAACAGACATTTCTGTTATCACAATCACAACTCTGGGTGACAACAAAATTGATTTGACCATTATCCCTTCCTCCACACCCAAAAATCATTGCAATAAATGACAGCTCTCCATCAAGTAGCAGCTTAATTTAGTGTAGTTTCATTAACTTCTCATTTTATTTTATTATTTTTATGAAGTTTTTTCTTTTACTTTTAGTATAGCTAATAGACAGTGTTCTGTTAGTTTCAGGTGTACAATATAGTGGTTCAACAATTCTATATCTCATTAGTCAATCTCATCATGATAAATGTACTCAATCTCTTTCACCTGTTACACCCATCCTCCCACCAACCTTCCCTCCTATATGCTTTATTTTAAATGAGTAACTTCAGTTAAAGGTTTTTTGTTTTGTTTTGTTTTTCCCTCACAGGAACATTTTTTACTTGAAGCATGCCTTCTGAAGCATGGTTCTAAAAAAGATATGTAAAACGTTCCATCTAAG
>NW_026757601.1:0-1101 GCF_022355385.1 Mustela nigripes
TTGATACCGGTTGAGTCCTGATTTAGGACCAAGGATGTGATCTATTCTGGAGAATATTCCATGTGCACTAGAGAAGAGTGTGTCTTCTGTTGCTTTGGGATGAAATGTTCTGAATATATCTGTGATGTCCATCTGGTCCAGTGTGTCGTTTAAGAGCTTTATGTCCTTGTTTATCTTTTGCTTGGATGATCTGTCCATTTCAGTGAGGGGAGTGTTAAAGTTCCCTACTATTATTTTATTATTGTTGATGTGTTTCTTTGATTTTGTTATTAATTGATTTATATATTTGGCTGCTCCCACGTTGGGGGCATAGACATTTAAAATTGTTAGATCTTCTTGTTGGACAGACCCTTTGAGTATGATATAGTGTCCTTCCTCATCTCTTATTATAGTCTTTGGCTTAAAATCTAATTGATCTGATATAAGGATTGCCACTCCTGCTTTCTTCTGATGTCCATTAGCATGGTAAATTCTTTTCCACCCCCTCACTTTAAATCTGGCGGTGTCTTCAGGCTTAAAATGTGTTTCTTGTAGGCAACATATGGATGGGTTTTGTTTTTTGTTATCCATTCTAATACCCTGTGTCTTTTGATTGGGGCATTTAGCCCATTAACATTCAGGGTAACTATTGAGAGATATGAATTTAGTGCCATTGTATTGCCTGTAAGGTGACTGTTACTGTATATGGTCTCTGTTCCTTTCTGATCTACCACTTGTAGGCTCTCTCTTTGCTTAGAGGACCCATTTCAAGATTTCCTGTAGAGCTGGTTTGGTATTTTTGCAAATTCTTTTAGTTTTTGTTTGTCCTGGAAGCTTTTAATCTCTCCTTCTATCATTTTCAATGATAGCAGCTGGATATAGTATTCTTGGCTGCATGTTTTTCTCATATAGTGCTCTGAATATATCATGCCAGTTCTTTGCGGCCTGGCAGGTCTCTGTGGATAATCTGCTGCCAATCTAATATTTTTACCATTGTATGTTATGGACTTCTTTTCCTGGGCTGCTTTCAGGATTTTCTCTTTGTCACTAAGGCTTGTAAATTTTACTATTAGGTGACGGGGTGTGGGCCTATTCTTATTGATTTTGAGGGGCGTTCTCTGA
>NW_026757602.1:0-1101 GCF_022355385.1 Mustela nigripes
TCCATAAAGGTGTGTTACCGAAACATAATTTTTCTCTCTAAAGTAACCCTCATTTCCAGTGATAGCCAAATCAGGACTAATTCACTTGTGACACAGGTCCAGTTTTAACAAACTTGGCCCATTATTTACATAAGCTCAGCAAGAACAGTGACTGTGATCAATAGATCTTTTAGAATCTGCTTTGCTGGAACTTTGTATAAGGAATCTCTAGGTCGAACTTTTAGAAGCCTCTCTGGGCCAGAAGCCAAGCCCTGTACTTGCCATCAGGCATGCCTGCAATACCTGTTGATTTGGGCGAGTTCCTCTTCCCAAGACTGCACCTACCAAGGAGTGACATTCTTTACTCACCTGGTGAGGCTGCTGGGAACTCTGTAAGCAAGGTATCAGGCCAACAGTCCCAAGGGGCTTTATGGCTCCAGGTTTCATAAAGTCAACCTTAGTTCCTTAAAGCTGTCTGGTCATATCTGAGTCTTTTCAAATATGACATCCCAGTCAAAGCCTTGGTAAAATAACCAGTGTTTCCAATTCTTTCCTGTTACAAGGAGAACAGATTCTTATTGAACTTATGCAAATGACTGATTGCCCTGGAAGAAAGAATACTTACTAAGACCTTTTGGTTTCAGAGGGTTCAGATAGAGAGAAAAGGTGAATGCTTTGATCACTTTTACAAATGAGCACTTTTACATCTCTATAAGTTACAGATAACTAGGAGAGAGTATCCCTAGTCTGGAAGAGCAAACATTAGAGAGAACCAGCAATGTTTAAAGTAAGACAAAACATTAAGAGACACAACACTATAATCTTTTAGTTCACTTAGTCCCATGTTACTAATTCCGGTGAATGCAGCTTTAGTCAGTTTTGGAAATCCTTACCCATTTCAGTTTTAGGATTTTCAAGTATATCAAATATCTGTATTTGTCCTGAAAGTCCTTTATAGGAATCTCCTTGAAGATAAAACTCATTTTACAAGAGAATTAAAACAATTATAAATGACAAAAACTCAGAATGGATATGGTTAGAGCTAAAGAGACATGGGAATTTACAATTTAGCTGCAAGGAAATCAGGTTATTTCTGTGATACATAACATTTCCATAATTACA
>NW_026757603.1:0-1101 GCF_022355385.1 Mustela nigripes
TTAGGGTCATGGTTAGAATTACCATTAGGTTTAGGGTTAGGCTCAAGCACACTGTCACGGTCAGGGGTAGGGTTAGGGTCCGGGTTAGTTCAGCGTCAGGGTTAGGATTAGGGTCAGGGTCAGGGCCCTGCTTAGGTTTGAGTCACGGTTATGGTAATGTCAGAGTTAGGTTTAGTTTCAGGGTCCACATCAGGGTCAGTGTCAGGCTTAGGTTTAGGTTAGGTTCCAGGTCAGGATCACAGTCAGGGTCAGGTTCGGGGTCAGGGTCAGGGCTTGGCTCAGGTTTTGGGGCAGGCTCACAGTCAGTGTCAGGGTCAGGGTCAGGGTGAGTGGTTACTGTTAGTGTTAGCCGCACTCCTGGGTCATGGGCCCATCCGTTCAGGGTCTCAGGATAAACCCTGAGCAGAAGGGTGTAGACCCTACACCCGATCCCACTTATCCAGCCTTAAACTGGGCTGTGAACATGACTTGCCCACCAGATCTAAGCCCTCATCAGCCTGATCCTGCTTGGGGCATCTCCACCCACGATGGCATGGCATGGTCCTCTTTACACACAGACACACAGACACCCAGAGGCACTCGTGCGCACACACACACACACACACACAGAGTCGGGGAGTAGACCTAGGGCTACACAAATGGATAAGATGTGTGGGACTCTCTGACTCTGAGCCCCCTGGTGGCACCTTTTAATTTTATTATCCAAATGGCCTGCGGCGTTGAGAGCACCTGATATGACTTGCCAGGGAGGGGACGTGTCTGGCGGGCGAGCTCTCTTTTCCCTGCATCCTCTCGGCTTTAGTACAGCAGAAGAACATTTCGCTTCCTTTAGGATGTGCCTAGAAATGAGCTGGGCATAGCGGTTTTCTCTGTAATGGGGTGCCTGGATACGTGGGTTCCAATTCAGTTGGGCTTTTTCGTCAAGGAAGTGAGGTCACCACTGCCTGGGGGCCCCTTACCGAATTTCCTGCTCCCTGAGCTGCCGGTCCCCCAGGTGCTCAATGCTCACACTCCACTCAATGCAGTGCCCATACAGTGACCCTCAGACAGCCTCCCCCCACCCCCTGGGAGGCCTGAGTGCAGCTGCTGTCCCCGCTGGAG
>NW_026757604.1:0-1101 GCF_022355385.1 Mustela nigripes
TGTTTTGGGGCTTATACTAAAAATACAGACACAATAGGGAAAAAAATCATCATCACCCATTTGAACACAGTAAAACAACTTGGAGAAACATTATTTGCCTTAAAGGTATATGAAGAGATCTCACCTTTTGGGATCTACGATTTTGTAGAGTTTTCCATTGTGAGTCTGGGTCATACTTTTACTACTTGATAGGATATAAACTTCACCTGTGAAGATAGAAATACAGCAAGTTAATTTACAGTATCACAAGGCCTTACTGCCTATTGCCTAAGCAGATATTTGATAGAAATCGGTAAGGGGATATTTTATATTTATTTATTTATTTATTAAAAAAAGATTTTATTTATTTATTTGATAGAAAGAGAGATCACAAGTAAGCAGAGAGGCGGGGTGGGGGGCAGGCTCCCTGCTGAGCAAAGAGCCTGAAGTGGGGCTTGATCCCAGGACCCTGAGATCATGACCCGAGCCGAAGGCAGCAGCTTAAATCACTGAGCCACCCAGGCACCCCTTATATTTATTTTTTATATCTATTTGTAGTTTTATGTGTATATGTATGTGTGGGTGTATGTGTATTTGTGTGTATCTGTATCCATCTGTATTATCTCCATGTATCCTCAGGAAGATCACTCGCCTAAAGATGGTGAGAGTTTTGCAAGTCTACCTTCACAGTGCATTCAGAATCCAATCACGTCTCCCCACATCCTGCGACTATCCCAGAGCAAGCGGATATCCGTTTCTCCTGGATTAGGACAGCAGCCCCCTAACTGATCCCCCCACTTCTACCCTCGCTCTTCAATATTTAATTTCAACATACCAACCCCAGAAATTTTTTAAAAGCAAGTTAGATCATTTAAGTTGGATCATACTCCTTTATTTCAATACCTCCATTGGCTTTTGCTCTCTTCTGGAGCAAAAGTAAGTCCTGACATTGACCTGTGATGTCCCCCCTTATTGCTCTGTCCGGCCTTCTATCTGCAGTGTGTCACCCTCTTGTCCCCTCCTTTCTAGTCTCACTGGCCTCTTGGCTTTGCACACAGGAGGGACCCGTCCCTGTCTCCTACCTAAGGTCGCTGCTGTTTCAGGCTTTTCCTGCCCCAGGCT
>NW_026757605.1:0-1101 GCF_022355385.1 Mustela nigripes
TGGGAAAATCCCCATGGCCTCGTGATCCACCCCCCCTTCAAGAAGGGGCCATCAGGGACAGAATGTCCAACCTGAGTGATCCTCTGATCCTCGCCCTGCCTTCAGATGCTCGACATCTCAATTCAGGTCTCACCCAGAAACCTAGGCCTAGCTTGGGTTCTCAGACTTCCGTCCTCAGACTAATGGCACACAAGCCCTCCAGTATGGCAATCCAGAACTACAATGCAACACTGTGCCTGTTTTCCAGAAGAAAAACATTGCCCTCTGGGCCTACCCAGAATCCCCAAATGAGGATCAACCTGCACGCCATTCGGCTGTACCCCACCTATATAGGCTGACCTGGACACTAATGCCCTTTCTGACACAGTCTGAGCCTGGACCTCCTGGCCTTACCCAGACAGCTTGCTGCACACTGAGCACAACGGACCCGCCATGGCGTTATTGTCATCTCTTCTCAATCTCGTTTTTCAGGCTTCTGAACCTAGACCTTATCTCCAATCACGGCCCGGGTTTGAAAATGATGCAGAAATCAGAACTCTTTCCCCATGGCAAGAAACCTTGTGGTTGGCATGTTGTCCAAGGTTCAGTGTAGTTGAAACCAGTGTGGCCCATGAGGCCCCGCCCATGCTTGCGGGCCACATTGGCAACAAACAAACGTTGTGACCCTCAGCCTGAGCCCCGTCCTCAGGTAAGGCCTCTCAAGGGCTGAATGGAGAGACAGCATATTGGGCTTGCCATACCCCTAGGCCCCAACTTTTAACCATAGTTCGGGATGTCCCTTCACTCTTCCCCAGGGTTCTTCTTTGGAATTCCTCTTTTGGTGGGACCTTGAGGTAACAAACCTGGAAAAGAGTCCTCCCATCCCACAGATTGACAAAAAACAATTGGGATCGGGCCAAAGACACAGAGAGCAAGATTCGTCCATGGCCCATGAGACCTCCCCAACATTCCACGGCCATCGCTGATACAAAATCCAGAGACAAAAGCCTGAGCATGTGCCTCAACTCGCTCATTATTCATATCCTGAAGAGTTCTTCAAATAAGAACCTACACGGCACTCGAATGCACCCAAAATATATAGTCTAACCTGGGCACTAATGC
>NW_026757606.1:0-1101 GCF_022355385.1 Mustela nigripes
GCTAACCCTGACCCCAAAGACGTCTAACCCAAAACCTGACCCAAAGTCATTCTTAACCCTAACCCTAACACTAACCTGGTCTAAACCCAGCTCTGTTCCATACAACGGGGAAAACAGCTGCACGCAGGCCTCCCAGGGGCTAGGGGGAGGCTGTATGGGGGTCACTGGATGGGCACTGCATTGAGTGGAGTGTGAGCCTTGGGCAGCTTGGGGACCAGTGGCTCAGGGACCTCTGGTGGAGCAGGAAGTTCGGTAAGGAGCCCCCATGTAGTGGTGACCTCACTTCCTTGACAACAGAGCCCAACGGAATTGAAACCCACGTATCCAGGCACCCCCTTACAGAGAAAACCGCCATGCCCAGCTCATTTCTAGGCACATCCTAAAGGAAGCGACATGTTCTCTGTTGTACTAAAGCCGAGAGGATGCAGGGAAAAGAGAGCTTGCCCGCCAGACACGTCCCCTACCTGGCAGGTCATATCAGGTTTCCCCAACGCCTCAGGCCCTTTGGCTAATAAAATAAAAAGGTACACCAGGGGGTTCAGAGTCAGAGAGTTCCACACCTCTTATCCACTTGAGTAGCCCTAGGTCTCATCCCTGTCTGTGTGTGTGTGTGTGTGTTTGCGTGCGTGTGCCTCTGGGTGTCTGTGTGTAAAGAGGACCTGGCCATGCCATCCTGGGTGGAGATGCCCCAAGCAGGATCAGGCTGACGAGGGTGTAGATGTCTGGTGGGCAAGTCATGTTCACACACCAGTTTAAGGCTGGTTAAGTGGGATCGGGTGTAGGGTCTACAACCTTCTGCCCAGGGTTTATCCTGAGACCCTGAAGGGATGGGTCCATGACCCAGGAGTGGGGCTAACCCCAACAGTAACCACTAACCCTGACCCTGACACTGACTGGGAGCCTGCGCCAAACCCTAACCCAAGCCCTAACCCTGACCCTGACCCTGACTGTGATCATGACCTGAACCCTAAACCTAAACCTAAGCCTGACACTCACCCTGATGTGGACCCTGAACTTAAACTTAAATCTGACATTACCGTAACCATGACTCAAACCGAACCAGTACCCTAATCCTAACCCTGACACTGACCTAACCCTGAC
>NW_026757607.1:0-1101 GCF_022355385.1 Mustela nigripes
GAACGTGGACATGGCTGGAGGGGCTGCAGGCGCTGCCAAGGGCTGCAGCGAAGCAGAGCCGCTGGAGACACACGGGCTGCAGAAGGGCCGCGTGCAGACTGTCTGCTAAGTGTGGACGAATGGGGCAGAAGCACGAGTGCAACGGGCTAGAGACACAAGCACAGTGGAGGCTGACCACTTAGTTGAATGCCTCGATGTGAAAGGGGGCAGAGACCTAGGACCAGAGAATCGCTTCCTTTGGGATGTGTCTGTTCTTAATCTCCATCATGAGACATGTGGAGCATATGGTCTCTCAAGTTCCTTCCAAATCTAAAACCTTAATTCCTAAAATTTAGAAACCTAACTCCGTCTGCAAGGAGAGGGACTGTTAGCGTCACACAACAGAGCACTCAGGGCACCAGGCGACCTTGATGCAGGCATCCCAGCTGGTATGTGTAGGACCAGCCCCAGCTACTCCCACTACACCACTGTGAGTCTCACGGTGCTGACAGGACCTAACTACTCATTTTCTGAGTCACTCATCTACCCTGGCTGATTGAAAATTCACACTAGGAAGGGAACAAGACAATCACAGTATAACAAAGAGAGCCATCTTCTTTTTCCTATTTCATAAGTTTTTTCTTTACAAACATGTAAATTTCAACTGGATATGTCCTATACTGTTTCATAATAATATAATGCTGGTGCAAAATACATCAATGGTAATACTCTGGGCATGTCTAGGAAAAAAAATGAGATGGAGAAAAACCAAGATGAATGGTAGGTATACCATAAAGATCAACAGGACTTTGCTAGTCCTTAGGGAAGGGGATTCCAAATATACTTTTCCACTGCAAGCATAATGACGTGTTGGAACTGTGGTCTATAACCAAAGGGTTTATAGGAACGTGATATAGATTTCACCATTTCATGCTCTCCACTCTCCTGGAGCTACATTCTAGCCACAAACCTGGATTTTCTTCTTGTTCAGAAATGAATTCTAACTAAGCCGTCCACGCCTAATTAGACTGGATGTGAAGTATTAATTTATGTGCTACTTAGTTAAAAAAAGAAAGCTTACCTGCTTGCTTCTAGTGCAGAGGTTTCTTTAGAACTTTGTGA
>NW_026757608.1:0-1101 GCF_022355385.1 Mustela nigripes
GGGGTGCCTGGGTGGCTCACTTAATTAAACCTCCAATTCTTTTTCCTTTTTTTTTAACACCTTAATTTTATTTTATTTCTTTCATTTTGGCTCAGGTCATGATGTCAGGGATGTGAAATAGAGCCCAGAGTTGGGCTCTTTGCTGAGCCTGGAGCCTGCTTAAGATTCTTTTCTCTTCTTTTTCTATCCCTCCCTGCGCTCTCACTCGCTCGCTCGCTCTCTCTTGCTTGCTAATCAATAAATAAATATATAGATAATAGACAAAGCAAAATAAAATCAGATTATGGAAATAAATAGAAAGATTTTGAAATGAAAACAAGTTCAAAATAAAATAGAGAAGACCTACACAGCTAAGTTCATTCAGAAAATCTACTATTAAAGAAGTCAGTATGACACAATGTTAAGATATCAAAAGATTTGAGCATGTACTTTACAGAAAGTGTAATCCAATTGGCCGCTCATATATAAAAACTGCTTATCTTTATTATGAATCTGGAATTAAATTAAATTAAATTAAAACCTAGAATGGCATACTATTACACACTTACCATATTGGGCAACAGTAAAAATGTCTTGCAAGAATGTGAAAGAATGACAGTGCCCATAATAAAAACATTTGAGGTAATTTGGACAATATTTAGAACACTTAACAATAAAAATTTAAAAAATTGGTCCATTCCTAGAAATACAACATGGAACTAAATGAATATTTTCACCAGGATATGCAAACAGATGATTATAGTTATTTCATTCATAACGGCAGATCAGTAGTGGTATATTTGCACAATGTTACATTAAATAAGAGAATATTAACAAACTGGGAGTAGGGGCTAGGTTGTTATCATAAAGAGATCTTCTATGGTGCTGATTATGTTCTATTTCTCAAAATCTTTAAGTTAAAAAAGTTTTCAAATTTATATCTAGTTAGATAGAGAGTTAGATAGATGATAGATAGATATCCCAGAAGCTGCAATGCTAGGCTAAGACCAGGCTTTAAAGGGCTTTTCTATACTCTACTAAATACTTTAAACCATTCATTATATCATAGCTCAGTGTTCAAATCTCCATTTGTTTCCTCAGTTTCCTAATATTTCTCTTAAG
>NW_026757609.1:0-1101 GCF_022355385.1 Mustela nigripes
TTATTGGGGTTGCTACCTTTTTTATTCAAATGGAGAAATAGTCATGATTTCATCTAAATAAAGTGTTATTGATTGTGTTGTTTTCTAGGAATGAGTCGCACATGCTAGTTTAAAAGTTTTGTTAAATTCCCAAGTCTGTCACAGATAAAAGCCTTTTGTAGATTAGTAACTTGATCAAAACAGAAAAGTTATGTAACACTCAATTGTTATACTATCTTTGTTTCCTTCTTGCATTTTAATAACACCCATATTAACTCTATTTAAGACAAGTCATCGCCAGATGGCTTTCTGGCATTGATTGCATGATATGAAATCTAATATAACTAAAAGTTTTTGGTTTTAGTAGCATATAAATCAATTTATAAAAATATATATATTTGAATAAAGATAAAGTTTTAAATTATTTGGCAATAGTAAACTAAACTATTTTTGTAAATTTTTATTTTCTATCATTTCATTGAGCTCTTTTGCAATAAGAAACAAGTTACAAAAAATTAAGGTTTATTTACCCCAATTCAAAATTATTATTAATATAATCATAGAGGTTGAAGTATTTAAAATATTGAACCCAAAATATTTTATTAGGTAAATTCATGAATGCTGAGCACTCACTGTTAAAATATACTAATACTATTGATAGAGTGGTAGAAGCCTAAAATAATATATTTATTAAATATTTATATCCATGTCTTTTCATGGTGTGGAAATTCATTTCTCTAGCATTAAATAATATTCCATTGTTTGCATGTACTACACTTTATTTGACCTTTCACCTATGGAAGGATATCTTGGTTGCTTCCAAGCTTTTGTCAGTTATGAATAAAACTGCTATAGACATCTTTGTGTGTATAGACTTCATCTTCTTTGTATAAATACCAAGAACTGCAACTGCTGAATCATCTGGCAAGAATATGCTTAATTTTGTAAGAAACTGCCAAGTTGTTTTCCATTCTTTATTCTCAATAGACATGGAAGAACATTCCTGTTGCTCCACATCCTCACCAACATTTCGCGTTCTGTTGTCAATGTTCTGGATTCTGGGTATGTACTGGTGTCTCTTTTTTGTTTTAATTTGCATTTTCCTGATGACATATGATGTGA
>NW_026757610.1:0-1101 GCF_022355385.1 Mustela nigripes
CCTAGGCCCCAATTTTTAACCATATTTCGGTTTGTCCCTTCACTCTTACCCAGGGCTCTGCTTTGGAATTCCTTTTTTGGTGGGACACCTGAGGTAACAAACCTGAAATTCGTCCTCCCATCACACAAATTGACGAAAAACAATTGGGATCGGGCCAAATCCACAGAGAGCAAGATTCGTCCATGGCCCATGAGGCCTCCCCAACATTCCACGGCCATCGCTGATACAAAATCCAGAGACAAAAGCCTGAGCACGTGCCTCAGACTCACTCATTCTTCAATCCTGAAGAGTTCTTCAGATAAGAACCTAGAGGGCACTCGAATGCATCAAAAATATATAGTCTAACCTGGGCACTAATGCACTGTCTGACAACGTGAGACCAGACCTCGTGACCGACACCCAGACAGCTGACCACATTCTGAGCACATCAGACCCGCCATGGCCTTAGGTCATCATGTCGTCCCTACCTCAGTTTTCAGGCTTCAGAACCTAGACCTTATCTCCAATCACTGCCCAGGGGTGACTGTGATGCAGAAATCAGAACTCTTCCTTAACCATGGCAAGAAACCTTGTGGTTGGCCTGTTGTCCAACGTTAACGCCCCTAGGTCCCAATTTTTAAACATAGTTCGGGTTGTCCCGTCACTCTTCCCCAGGGCTCTGCTTTCGAATTCCTCTTTTGGTGGGACACCTGAGGTAACAAACCTGAAAGGAGTCCTCCCATCCATAGATTGACAAAAAACAATTGTGATCGGGCCAAATCCACAGAGCAAGATGCGTCCATGGCCCATGAGGCCTCCCCAACATTCCACCCCATGGCTGATACAAAATCCAAGACAAAAGCCTGAGCACGCACCTCGACTCGCTCATTCTTCATATCCTGAAGAGTTCTTCAGATAAGAACTTACACGGCACTCAAAAGCACCCAAAATATATAGTCTATCCTGGGCACTAATGCACTGTCTGACAACCTGAGCCCAACCTCGTGACCAACACCCAGACAGCTGACTGCACACTGAGCACATCAGACACGCCATGGCCTTAGGTCATCATCTATTCCCTATCTCAGTTTTCAGGCTTAAGAACCTAGACCTTATCTCCAA
>NW_026757611.1:0-1101 GCF_022355385.1 Mustela nigripes
AGTACACTTATTTTGCAATTTTTTTGCTCTTATTCAATATAGTTAAATTAACTAAAGGTGCTGATTAATGTATTTATCTCACTATTGCATTACACATATATGCTAAATTCATACCTCAAACTATATTCAGTGACAGAGGTTTTCCAGCTTGATGTCCTACTAATTTTCTGCTAAAGCTTTTTATCTGACCTTCATGCCTTATATGGACTATAGAAAAAGATTCACTCACAAATCAAATCTATATTGGGACTCAATCATGTTATCTTTAGCTGGAATTGTTCTGTTAATCACAATAATATGATGATCTATAATGTTATTCAGACTGTACTTTCAATATTGAATTTTACTTATAGTTTCAGGTGGATGTGTGAATGTCTTCAAATAACTGCAACCACTTTGAGGCAAAATATTGGGACATATTAAATAGGTATTCAATACTTATTAAATAGGTATACTTTTTATATATTTTTGTATTTAATGCCTATTAAATAGTAAACTTTTGTGATATCTTTTTGGTATCTCAATCAAACCTGCATACGTGCATTTTGTTTAGTATATGATTTCTTCATTTTCAACATTTTAAATATATTTTTTTAAAGTTAATGTTAACCAGTTAATTCTCAAAGAAATGAGAACAGACTTAAAAAAGAAAATTAGAAGAAGGAAGAAGAGACAGAGGAGGAGGAAAAAGGCAATGTGAACAAAAAAGAGGAAAAGAAAACAGATAAGATGAGAGAAAAGAAAATCTAACATTTGGAAGGCATAGTGAAATCAGAGCCTCAAGAATGTGATATCACTGCTTCTTCCAAATCAGACCAATTTTGTCCCATTATATGAGACTCTACTACTCACAATTAGGTAGAGAAAAAATGAGTTTTTGATCATTAGTTTTTGGATATCACTGAATTGAATACAATTTTAATAAAGGAGTATAGCAAAGACCATAACAATAAAGTTATTGCATATGAATAGTAATGAAGGAAATGGGAAGATTTGCTTTGTTATAGAGTTGGTTTTAAATATTGGAAGGGAATACACTAAGGTCCACCAAGATATTTAACTAAGGGAAAATGGAACACTCAGAGGAAGTGAATTTTAGTT
>NW_026757612.1:0-1101 GCF_022355385.1 Mustela nigripes
GGGTCACAATGCGTGTTTATGCCCTCGTCGCACTCAAGAATGGGCATAAACACGCATTGTGACCCTCAGTGTGAGTCCTGTCCTCTAGTACGTCCTCTCAGTGGCTGGACCATTAGATGTCATAATGGGCTTGACATGTCCCTAGGCCCCAATATTTAACCAGATTTCTGGTTGTCCAGTCGCCCCACCCATGGCTCTACTCTGGAATCCCTCATTTGCTGGGACACCTGAGGTTGAAAAACAAAACAGAACAAATCAATAACAACAGAACAACGGACTTCTTCCATCCCAAAGAATGACCCCAAACTCTTTGTACGGGGCCACACCCCCAGAGAGTAAGACTCGTCCATTTCCCATGAAGTCACCCGGAAATTTAACGACCATGAGTGACACGATAACCAGCAATAAAAACTTGAGCAAGAGCCTCACACAAGACCTATTTTCATATCCCGAAGTGTTCTCCTCATGGTCTGTAGATCAGTCCTGCCAAACCTATGACCCGAAACATAAGCCGAGTATGTGTTTTCAAACATCTGTCCAAACAGCCCTGGCCTACACACCCTACAGGCTCAGGCCCCTGGAGCCCAACCGGACGACTGTGCTTGCCCTCTCCAAGGGAATTGTGTGTGCCCATTCCAATGGCCACAACCCAACTAAGAGGATAAACCTCCAAAGTCCCTGAGGCCATCCCAATATTTGTGGCTTCCCAGGCAAACAGGGGCAATCTGGGCCCATCTGAGCACCTACCGGCACTCAGACCCGTAGACTGATGTCCCCAGAGGTAAAAAGGAACTATCAGGCCCCTAGGCACATATCCGATCCATTGCTTTGGTTTCAGGCATCTCTCCTCAGAGGAATGGATTTCAAATACAGCATATGGCTGTTTCATGACTCACCCATCAGAACAAATCTCATCTACACATGGGAAACTTGCACGATGGATCTGTGTGAAAGCCTCTCTTTAGGAGAACCCTTCAGGGCCCCAGTGCCACCGCTTCATTCCAAGGTCTCCATAGACATATTATCATATTAGGACACATCCCCGGGAGAGTCCATTTCAACTCAGCCTCCTCGGTTGCTCCCCCAGATCCAGCAGATCTT
>NW_026757613.1:0-389 GCF_022355385.1 Mustela nigripes
TTTCTTTTTTTTTTCTTTTTTCTTTTTTTTTTTTTTTCTTTTCTTTCTTCCTTTTGGAACCTCTTTTTATCCCCTTTCTCCCCCCTCACGATTTGGGATCTCTTCTAATTTGGTTAAAGCATATTTTCCTGGGGCTGTTGCCACCCTTTTAGTATTTTACTGGCCCCTTCATATACTCTTCTCAGGACAAAATGACAAGACGGAAAAATCCAACACAAAAAAAAGAACAAGAGGCAGTACCGAAGGCTAGGGACCTAATCAATACAGACATTGGTGATATGTCAGATCTAGAGTTCAGAATGACAATTCTCAAGGTTCTAGCCGGGCTCGAAAAAGGCATGGAAGATATTAGAGAAACGCTCTCGAGAGATATAAAAGCCCTTTCTGGA
>NW_026757613.1:489-1101 GCF_022355385.1 Mustela nigripes
TACTGGACCACGAGGGGAGAATTCGAGAGATAAGTGACACCATAAGACAAAACAACATTAGAATAATTGGGATTCCAGAAGAAGAAGAAAGAGAGAGGGGAGCAGAAGGTATAATAGAGAGAATTATTGGGGAGAATTTCCCCAATATGGCAAAGGGAACGAGCATCAAAATTCAGGAGGTTCAGAGAACGCCTCACAAAATCAATAAGAATAGGCCCACACCCCGTCACAGAATAGTAAAATTTACAAGTCTCAGTGACAAAGAGAAAATCCTGAAAGCAGCCCGGGAAAAGAAGTCTGTAACATACAATAGTAAAAATATTAGATTTGCAGCTGAATTATCCATAGGAACCAATTTTTAACCATAGTCGAGTTGTCCATTCACTCTTCCCCAGGGCTCTGCTTTGGAATTCCTCTTTTGGTGGGACACCTGAGGTAACAAACCTGAAAGTAGTCCTCCCATCCCACAGATTGACGAAAAATATTGGGATTGGGCCAAATCCACAGAGAGCAAGATTCGTCCATGGCCCATGAGGCCTCGCCAACATTCCACGGCCATCGCTGATACAAAATCCAGAGACAAAAGCCTGAGCACGCGCCTCAGACTCGCTA
>NW_026757614.1:0-1101 GCF_022355385.1 Mustela nigripes
CAAATGAGGATAGACATACACGGCACTCGAATGTACCAAATTAGATAGTCTAACCTGGCCACTAATAAACTGTCTGATACAGAGTGAGCCCGGACCTCCTGACCAAATCCGAGACAGCTGACCGCACACTGAGAACATCACACCCGCCATGGTCTTAGCTCGTTATCTCTTCCCAACCTAACTTTTCAGGCTTCAGAACTTAGACCTTAACTCCAAGCCCTGACAAGGGTTGAATGTGATGCAGAAATAAGAACTCCTCCTTACCCAAGGAAAGAAGCCTTGTGGTTGGAAAGTTGTCCAACGATCAGTGTGAGAAACCAGCATTCACCCTGAGGCCCTGCCCATTGTTAAGTGCGACGAGGGCATAAACACGTTTGACACTCAGCGTGAGTCCTGTCCTCTAGTAAGTCCTCTCAGTGGCTGGACCATTTGATGTCATAATGGGCTTGACATGACCCTAGGCCCCAATTTTTAACAAGATTTCTGGTTGTCCAATCGCCCCTACCCAGGGCTCTACTCTGTAATCCCTCATTTTGTGGGAAACCTGAAGTTGAAAAACAAAAGAAAACAAATCAACAACAACAGAGCAACGGATTTCTTCCATCCCACAGAATGACCCCAAACTCTTTGGACGGGGCCAAAACCCAGAGAGTAAGACTTGTCCATTTCCCATGAAGTCACCCGGCAATTTCACGACCATGAGTGACACGATATCCAGAGACAAAAACTTGAGCAAGAGCCCCACACTCGCCCTTTTTTTCATATCCTGAAGAGTTCTCCTCAAGGTCTTTAGATCAGTCCTGCTATACCTATGACCCGAAACATAAGCCGAGTTTCTGTTTTCAGACAACTGTCCAAACAGCCCTGGCCTAAACACCCTACAGGTTCAGGCCCCTGGAGCCAACCTGAGGACTGTACTTGCCCTATCCAAGGGAATTCTGTGTGACCATTCCAATGGCCACAACCCTACTAATAGGATAAACCTACAAAGTCCCTGAGGCCATCCCAATATTTGTGGCTTCCCAGGACAAACAGGAGTAATCTGAGCCCATCCGAGAACCTACCTCACTCAGACCCGTAGACTGATGTTCCTAGAGGTAA
>NW_026757615.1:0-1101 GCF_022355385.1 Mustela nigripes
CTTTATACCAACACTTGAGTATTTATTTATTTATTTATTTATTTATTGCTAACAAGATAGCTCGATTTGATATGCGGTTCCTGACAACCAACCTCAGAAGAAATTCCATCTTCATGAGAAGTCTTAAATAACCAGAAACAAAACCTCAAAATAGATTCAAAGAGAAAATACACTTAAAAAAAATTTCCCTTCCTGGGGCACCCGAGTAGCTCAGTGAGTTTGGCTCACTGGGTCTTTGCGTTCGGCTCAGGTCATGATCCTAGGGTCCTGGGATTGAGCCCCATGTCTGGCTCTCTGCTCAGCAGGGATCCTGCTTCCACTTCTCTCTCTGCCTGCTCTCTGACTACTTGTTATCTCTGTCTGTCAAATAAATAAATAAAACCTTTAAAAAAAGTTTCCCTTGGGCACCTGGGTGGCAGAGTGAGTTAAAGCCTCTGCCTTCGGCTCAGGTCATGATTCCAGGGTCCTGGGATCGAGCCCCACATCAGGCTCACTCCTCAGCAGGGAGCCTGTTTCTTCCTCTCTCTCTGCCTGCCTCTCTTCCTACTTGTGATCTCTATCAAATAAATAAATAAAATCTTTAAAACTAAAATTTCCCTTCCTATCAGAAGCAGACCAAACCACTAACAAATTCCCCAGAAAGTTTCATCTAAAAGGTTGTACTTTCTTCAGACACCCAGCAGGACCTTCTTCTCTGGACCTGGTATTTCTTCAATGGCCTATTCCAGAGAATAAGACACTAAACTACTGAGCGCCAAGGGCCTCAGAACCACGAAAGAGATGATGAGGGGCACAAAGCACGCCTCTGGTCACCAAGAGGTTATGTAAACGTTTGCTGCTTTTCTGCATTTTTCAAAGCTGAGTTTTTAGCTGGTGGCAGCTCCTTTAGGATAAATTGCTGATACCGTATAGTAAAAGCTGTTATATGATCTTTTACAAACCATTTCCTATCTTTGCAATCTCATGTGCCAAGACAGACACGGATTATTTAAAACCCTGAAGAGAGTGCTATTGCATTTAAATTGCCTTTAACCTTCGTGTAATAGATTTATGATTGATGATAGATTTAGTTAAAATATAACTGTTTTAAATATTTATTCT
>NW_026757616.1:0-1101 GCF_022355385.1 Mustela nigripes
ACACCCCAGAAAAATTGTGGACCTTAGCCAAGCCCAAATGCCCTGTCCAGACATTGCACTCAAATTGCCTCCAATGGCCTAGCTGCTCCTCTACCTTCCAAATGTTTGGTCATGCCAGGGAAGAGAGATTCCTTCCCGATTCCCCTTCAGCCGCCTACACTTAGCACCCTCCCCAGGATTCTCTGCCTCTAAAATGTTGTTTTCCCATCCCTGAAAAGAAGGAAAAATAAGTTTTGTCACGGCACAAGTAGACTTACTTGTCAGCTGCTCTGATCTTGGCATTTAGATCCAAAGTTGTACCTTCTCAATAACTCATCAGGTTTTTAAAAAGATAACTTGGGGGTGGTGCCTGGATGGCTCAGTTGGTTAAGCAACTGCCTTTGGCTCAGGTCATGATCCTGGAGTCCCGGGGTTGAGTCTAGCATCTGGCTCTCAGCTCCACAGGGAGTCTACTTCTCCCTCTAACCTTCTCCTCTCTCATGCTCTCATTCACTGTCTCTCTCTCAAATAAATAAATAATATCTTTTTTTTTAAAAAGGATAAATTGGTAATATCCATCACAAATGTGTCAATATCAATGGTCAGCAAAATCTGAAAACTGTGTTTGCTTTAAATTAAAGCAAACATGGCCAGTGGAATTAATATTTACAACATAATGTCCAAAAATTAGAAATAATCATCCTTAAACAGAAGAGAAAAATCAGATTTCCCACAATGCTACTTCTTTACCAAAAGCATCCCCTTCATTCTCATCCCTTTAAATAAAAACCTGTTAATTAGCTTGGGGGCAAAACTGACCAAATGCTGATGAGTGTTCAGGATGCTATTGTGTTTGGCTTTGAAAACAAGTCATGATTAGGAAATCAACAAGGGGAGCATACATCAAACATCCAAAAGCATTTTCTCTGCTTAGCAACTGGCAAGAACTTAGTGTGTTTTCTCTGCTTCTGTGTCATGTTGTCATGTTGCTCTGGTCCCTGGAACTATGTGGTGGCTGCAAAAGGAAAGGGGAAAAAAAAAATCAAACAACAAAAACTTGTGCATTGAAACAGCTGCACAAATTTAGCCTGAAAGCTGCTGTGTGGGGACCTGTGCAACCGG
>NW_026757617.1:0-1101 GCF_022355385.1 Mustela nigripes
AGTTAGGAGAACCCTCCAAATCCCTGAGGCCATCCCAATAGTATAGGCCGCCCTGGACAAAAAGGTCAGTCTGACTTCAGCTGAGCATCTACCTCGACTCATACCCTAGATGGATGTCCCCAGAGAAGAAGATTGAACCAGACAGGACCCTAGGCCAAAATCAGATCCATTGCTTTGGTTTACAGGTATGTCTCCTCAAAACCCTGGTTTCCAATACCAGCATTGGGGTTTTCCTGAGGCACCCATCAGAACCAAACTCGTCTCCATAAGGAAACTTGTGCATGGGAGCTATTACAAAAGCTGAGGAGAATACTACAGGGTCCCGGTGCCACCGCCTCATTCCAAGGCCCTCATGGACACAAACACACATTAGACCCATCCTCAGGAAAGTCCATTTCAACTCAGCCACCCCGGTTGCTCCCGCAGAGCCATCAGATCTAAACTGTCTTGTCGCTAGGAGACAATTGGAATGCGAGGCGGGCTTCCCAGGCATCCATCCTCGAACGTTGGTCTGGACTCATCCATATGGGATGTCCTGGAGCTGTCCAACAGGTCTCAATTGTCCCGCAGAAGGAATCCTAGGAGAGGGCATCCCACCACTCCAAACGTGGGAAAACCTCCACGGCCTCGAGATTCGGCTCCCTTCATGAAGGGGCCGTCATGAACAGAAAATCCAAGCTGAACCAACGTCTGATCCTCGCTCTGCCTTCAGGTGCATGAGATATTGCTTCAGATCTTCAGGAGGTACATGCCGTGTCCTCGCCCTGAATCCCAAGTCTAGCTTGTGTTCTCAGACCTCCGTCCTCACATTCCTGGCACCGAAGCCCACAAGTTTGCCAATTCCAGATCATCATTGCAGCACTCTGCCTGCCCTCGAGAAACAAAATATTGCCCAATGAGCTGCCCGGGCACATTAAATGAGAATAAACCTACACGGCACTCAAATGTACCCAAATTATATAGTCTAACCTGGGCAGTAATGCACTGTCTTACACAACCTGAGCCAGGACCTCCTGAGCAACACCCAGACTGCTGACCGCACCCTGAGCCCATAAGACCCGCCGTGGCCTTAGGTCATCATCTCTTCCCTCCCTCAGTTTT
>NW_026757618.1:0-1100 GCF_022355385.1 Mustela nigripes
ATCTCAGTACCAGAATAGACATGTTGTCAGCAGTGGAATATCAAGCAAGAGATTTCTGGAGAATAAGTCTAATATTACTCCATATTTACCACTACTTCCTGGAATTGAAAATGTCTGGATTCCTGGAGGAAGACACTGTTACTCAGAACTTTGAAACTCAGATCAGGGTTAACAGATATGGACCATATCATTCCCCAAACAAAAAGAATATTAAGCCCTAAATTCAAATCTCATACAGTGCTCCTATTTAATATCACTTCACTTAAAGTGGAGCACAGATGTACATCTTTGAGCTGTCTCCCAACTCCACTTCGGATTCTTATATAGTTTGTACACTCTGTTTCCTCAACCAAAGTCTCTCCCCATGCTTGGCCCACCAGCTATTACTCTATGTAATTAGTAGATATACCTTGCCCTCCACTTCCACCTTAAATGCTCCCAATTTGGAAGGTATTGCGATCCCAAAGAGCAAATGTGAGCACCCTGAGATATTGGGCCACGAGTAGTTTCACTGGGAGAAGGACACTTCTGAACCCCTGTACTCCTGGAAAATGAAGCAGCAGTTAGATTCACTTAGAAGCCACACAAATTCAACTGCCTGCTAGACACTTCAATCTTGCACAGTGACTGACTCACAGGAATACTTAAGTGTCTGGGCAGCTTTATGCCTGTTTTGGTAGAATGATCATTGGATTCCATTCAGGATAACACATTTATTATGAAATAAAATGGAAATCTTGTCATACTAGTGAATTTATAAAACTAGGATAGATTTTTCTAAGTCATATTCACTTTTATTATAATAATATATCCTCATATTTAAAAATAATGTCAAATATTATTAAAATATGATGTGATTCTACAGCTTATTGACACAGAAAAGTAAGCCCTCAGACAACTTAAAGCCCTCAGACAATAGCCATTTCAAGTCAACCAGGGGAGTTGAAGCTTCATTAATAAATATATCAGAGCAAATGAAAATCACAATAATGAGGCACCACCACACATACAACACCAGCTAAAATTGAAAAGACTGACAACCCCTCAGTGTTCACATGGATTCAGAGCAACAACTCATTTTCTACAGGAGGAAGCACACT
>NW_026757619.1:0-1100 GCF_022355385.1 Mustela nigripes
CCAGTAGTCTGAGGACGGAAGTCTGAGAACCCAAGCTAGGCCTCGGTTTCTGGGTGAGGATATGGCAGGCACAATCTACAGACCTGAATCGAGATCTCGGGTATCTGAAGTCAGGGTGAGGATCACACGATCGCTCAGGTTGGACATTTTGTCCCTGATGGCCCCTTCTTGAAGAGGGGGTCGATCACGAGGCCATGGGGGTTTTCCCATGATGAGAGTTGGGAGAAGCTCCCATAGGTATGGCAGGACTGATCTACAGACCATGAGGAGAACTCTTCAGGATTGAAAAAAGGGCGAGTGTGAGGTTCTTGCTCATCTTTTTGTCTCTGGATATCGTGTCAGTGATGGTCGTGAAATTTCTGGGTGACTTCATGGGAAATGGACGAGTCTTACTCTCTGGGGGTTTGGCCCCGTCCAAAGAGTTTGGGGTCATTCTGTGGGATGGAAGAAGTCCGTTGTTCTATTGTTGTTGATTTGTTCTGTTTTGTTTAACAACCTCAGGTGTCCCACCAAATGAGGGATTCCAGAGTAGAGCCCTGGGGAGGGGCGACTGGACAACCAGAAATCGGGTTAAATATTGGGGCCTAGGGCATGTCAAGCCCATTATGACATCCTATGGTCCAGCCACTGAGAGGACGTACTAGAGGACAGGACTCACGCTGAGGGTCACAATGCGTGTTTATGCCCTCGTCGCATTCAATAATGGGCGGGGCCTCAGGGTGAATGCTGGTTTCTCGTATATTGAACATTGGACAACATGCCAACCACAAGGTTTCTTTCCATGTGTAAGGAAGAGTACTGATTTCTGCATCACAGTCACCCCTGGGCAGTCATTGGAGATAAGGTCTAGGTTCTGAAGCCTAAAAACAGAGGTAGGGAAGAGATGATGACCTAAGGCATTGGCGGGTCTGATGTGCTCAGTGTGCGGTCAGCTGTCTGGGTGTTGGTCACGAGGTCCGGGCTCAGGTTGTCAGACAGTGCATTAGTGCCCAGGTTAGACTATATATTTTGGGTGCCTTAGAGTGCCGTGTATGTTCTTATCTGAAGAACTCTTCAGGATATGAAGAATGAGCGAGTCTGAAGCACGAACTAAGGCTTTT
>NW_026757620.1:0-1100 GCF_022355385.1 Mustela nigripes
CTAGGTTTAATTCCTTTCCTACTTGCTGGGTATGTGACTCTGGAAACTTTACTTATCATCATCAGATACATTCTCTGATATGAAAAGGAGGATAATATATCCTTCAAGGGTTGTTGTGTGTAAATAATATCATATATATATATATATATATATATATATATATATAGTATTTAATTTAGTGCCTAACCATGCTTATTTTAGTACCATTAACTGCAACTATGACTCTTTTATTACTGTTAGTATGAATGCTGTTATTTTAAGCCTGAAAGTAGATTTTTTGTTTTTTTTATTTTTTTATTTTTAAAGATTTTTTTTTTTTTTTGAGAGAGAGAGAGAGAGGGAGCGAGCATGAGCAGGGGAAGGGGTCAGAGCAGGAAACCAGATGTGGGGCTCACTTCTAGGACCCCAATTTCATGACTGAGCTGAAGGCAGATGTTTAAATGACTGAGCCACCCAAGCACCCCTGCAAATAACTTTTTTTTTTTAAAGATTTTATTTATTTATTTGACAGAGATCACAAGTAGCCAGAGAGGCAGGCAGAGAGGGAGGGAAGGCAGGCTCCACACTGAGCAGAGACCAATGTGGGGCTCGATCCCAGGACCCTAAGATCATGACCTGAGCTGAAGGCAGAGGCTTAACCCACTGAGCCACCCAGGCACCCCTGCAAATAACTTTTTATACAGACCTGTCCTCTAGAAGGCTTGGAAGTACACTGAATCAGCTTATGGGGAATTCTTTTTTAAAATATTCACTCATTCAGTTAAGTGACCTCAGCATAGTTTCTTGTTCATCAAATGACTTTAGCAACTTCTACTATCATACCCAGGTGGGACAAGAGGCTTCTTTTTTGTCTTTTAATTTTAGCCATGGAGGTAATTTACAAAAATAAACACTTGAAGTTGTTAATGGTCAATTCTGTACTGACAGGAAAGATATTAACCTGGTAAAGTATATGAAATTTGCTTTTTAGATAACCCTAAGTTCCTAAGGGTGAAGTTATGTCTCTGTTATTTTAGAACAGCCCTCATGCATGCTGCACCTTCTAAATCTCCAGATATAGTCAGGCTTCTTCTTCAGCAAGGTGTTAATACCTCTTCTCG
>NW_026757621.1:0-1100 GCF_022355385.1 Mustela nigripes
TTCTGGAATGGCCATATGCGTATGTATCAGGCGTCCTCTTTTCACTCACTTTGTGGAGCACCTACCATGGAGGTTATGTAATAACCAATGACCAAAAAACAAACAAAAAACCCAAACATCCAAGTCGAAGTTATTCGCGCCTGCCATCATGCAAAGGCAGACCCTGTCTGGAGACCAGGAGACTGCTAAAATAGCAGGCAGGCATCTCAGCCCAGGCCTGTGCTGGGGAAGTTGGTTCCGGGCTTCTGGCGCAATCAGGAAGCCAGCGAAGTGACCCGAGAGTGCAGCCGGGTTTAGGGCTGATGATCTTTTCGCAGCCAGGCTGCACCCCGACACCCACTCGGGGAGCCAGGCTAGGAGGCCACTGAGTTCCTCTAGTTTGAAAAAAGATCTAAAAAGACTTCCCTTTCTCATGTAATCTCTGTAACCTCCAGGACACACCCACCTACCCCTTCCAGCGCTGTAATGAAGCTACAGCTGGTGCCAATTTGTGGAACTCATTAAAGGCTATTTTCCCTTATATACCCCCGGACCAAGTTCCCATGCTCCCTCACCTGATTTCCTGCACTCACCTCCCACCTGGTGTGTTCAAACCTGCACGTGCCTTTTACCAACCCCTTTGCCAAAAGGCAGCCAGAGTGACCTTTCAACGACCTATCAGTTCCTGGCATTTGTCTCCATAGAAAACTGCACTGATCTTCTAACAAATTCTCAGTCCTCCAAAGGCAACCATAATCCTCCCATCCGTCCCTTCTTACCCTTCCAATTGACTGATGCCTGTTCTGCCCTGTCTTTCTGCCCTTCAACCACGCTGCCTCCCTCTTCCTGTGGAGACCCCTCATGGTGCCTGCCTCCAAGCACAGGTGATTCCCATTGATGGGAAGACCCTCTTCCTCTCCCCTAGCTCCCCACTCCAGTTACTCCCACTTATTCGTGAGCTCACAAGCCCCATGGTACACACTCTCCATGCAGCCTGCTCTCTCTTTTCTAGCACTGCCCTCCGTTTCTAGCTGTGGTTGTGTCACGGATGTCCCTCCCCAGCCTGCCTCCAAGCTCTCCGTCCGTTTAGCTCCAACACCTGACACAGTGCCTGGCACGTA
>NW_026757622.1:0-1100 GCF_022355385.1 Mustela nigripes
TGTGACCTCTATGTCTGGCTTCTTTCACTTAGGATCATGATATCGAGGTATATCCACATTGAAGCATGTATTAATACTTCACTTTTTTCTCTTTGGATAACATCCCATTATACATATATATCACATTTTCTTCATCCATTCATCTGTCAATTGACATTTCAGTTGTTTCTATATTTTTACTACTGTGAATAGGGCTGCTTTGAACAATAGCATACTTACAAGCATTTGTGAGCAAGTTATTTGGGTCAATACCTAGGAATGGTGTCATTGAATCATATGACAATTTTATGTTTAAATTTTTTTAATGGAACTCCCGAACTTTCCACTTTTTCCTCATTTTACATTCCCACTAACAATGCACTGTGCTTCCAATTTCTTCATATTCACATCTTTTTTTTTTTTTTGAAATAATGGCCATCCAGCAGTTCCCCAACCCCCACCCCAGTGACCATAATTGAAATATAATTCACCATAGTTTTCACATGCATTTTTTATAATGACTAATGATGTGTAGCATCATTGCATGTCCTTGTTGGCCATTTGGAGAAATGTTTGCTCAAATACTTTGCATATTTTAAAATTGGATTACTTGGCATTTTTTTTGTGTGTTTTTATTGTGGCTGACTTGTAATAGTCCTTTATATAGTCTGGATACTAGAACCTTATCAGATAAGTGATCTGAAAATATTTCTTCCAGGTTTTTTTTAATACTTCTATGGCAAGGTCTTCTGATGCACAAAAACTTTTAATTAATTAAATAGTTTAAAATATTTTATTTATTTATTTGAGAGAGGATGAAAGCAAAAGAGATCACAGAGGCAGATGGAGAGAGAAAAGCAGATTTACCATTGAGGGGAGAGCCTGATGGGGGAGCTCAATCTCAGGACCTTCAGATCATGATCTGAGCCGAAGGCAGACACTTAACCCAGGCACCTCAAACTTTTAATTTAGATAGAGTCCAATTTATTTTTTTCTTTTTTTGGTCATTTCTGTGGTGTCATGTAGAAGAATTCACCGCTAAATACAAATCAGTAAGATTCCAACATTTACTGATACAAATTTTATAGTTTTGGTTCTTACATCTAAGTCATTGATATATT
>NW_026757623.1:0-1100 GCF_022355385.1 Mustela nigripes
GTTTCTTAAAAAGTTAAAAATACACTTAGCATATAATTTCACTCCTAGATATTTACCCAAAACAAAACTATATCTACACACAGACTTGTATGTGACAGTTCATGAACGACCACACCTAGGCTTAATTAGCCACATTTACAGAATAATCATAACGGGCGCCTGGGTGGCTCAGTGGGTTAAACCTCTGCCTTCGGCTCAGGTCATGATCCCAGGGTCCTGGGACGGAGCACCGGATGGGGCTCTCTGCTTGGCAGGGAGCCTGCTTCCACCCTCTCACTCTGCCTGCCTCTCTGCCTACTTGTGATCTCTCTCTGTCAAATAAATAAATAAAATCTTTAAAAAAAAAAAAGAACCATCATAAGAGCAAAATAATTATCAGTCACATTTTATAGATTTATTCAGTAGGCAATGATCAGCCCATGTCTTTTCTGTGATCACAATCATCACCACCATCATCACTGTCATTGCTAACGGCTGCAACTATGTCCCGAATGTCAACTGTAGTTTTGGCACTGTGCCTGACACTTGAATTACATTACTTCATTTAATCCTTGCGAGGTAGTCATTATTCCTATTTTATAGATGGAGAATGGGAAACTCAGAGAAGTTAGTATGACAGAATCTGAATTTGAATAATCCACAACTATCAAATACCAAAATTCCTTCCATTATGCTATATTACCTCTCAGTTCAAAATTACTGAAGGGTAAGTAGAAAGGTCTATGGCTACATCCTTTGCAGCAGTGGAACAAACCTGGAGGGAAGCAAAATGTGGGAATCATGGGACAAAAGAATTCGTTCATTCTGAATGAATAATTACTGAATGCCAACTATACATCAGGCATTACTTTAAGTGGGAGAGAGACAGCAGTGAATAAAAACTGAATTGAAGTGTGTAGGCGGTTGGTATTATACTTAACTGGGAACAAAAGACATTCTTTAGACTCGATCAAGTATAACTTATTAAAACAGTACCTTCATTGAATTTTTAAAAAGATTTTACTTACTTATTCTTACTTAATCTAGAGAGAGAGAGAGAACAGGGGTAGGAAAAGAGGGAGAGAGACAAGCAAACCCCCTGCAACTTGGGACACATCAGG
>NW_026757624.1:0-1100 GCF_022355385.1 Mustela nigripes
CACCAAAGCACTGAGCACATTCCCTGTCCCCAGAAATAGGTCACTAATCATAAATATTGTTTCATCTTAGCTGAGGACCAGGAGCTGGTGCTATATAGGTCCTCAGGAGGTAGCATCTGTTGCCCACTGGCCATCACCCCATGACACCCACATCAAGCTCAGCCCATCCTCTGCTCTGCTCAAGGGCAGCAGACAGATGGACCAGGTGCAGGTGGGATTCCCTCCAGGCAGGCATGGCTTGCTTCCGACAGGTAGATAAGTGGGCCAGTTCACATGCACAAGATGTGTATTCTTTTGTTTCCTTGGTGTCTGCCTCCCCTGTCCATCATGTCGGTCATGAAGATTTAGCTCCTGGGAGAACTTGGGTTTTCAGATTTTTGTTGACATGTCGAAGTGTAGATCTGAGCTTCCTTTGTTTCCTGTGCTTGTGTTGGAGATGAAGGCGGGAAAAGTCATCATACTCTGAAAGTAGAGCATGAAATATCCATTGTGCTCTGACCCCCACCCCTCAGGCTTGAAAGCCACAGTCAACTACATACTTCATGTTCTACACAATCAGCTTTAGGGTCTCCCAGACACATGTGACATGAAATCATACTGAAAGATGATTCCCGAACGTTTGCCTTGCAGTTTAGGGAGAGATTAGGGACACTGCCCCTCGCCTGCACTGTTTTTTCTGGTCCTGCAAATGCCCAGTCACACTGCCACATGTAGCCACCCAAGGGCACAGCTGCCACATCCTCTCGGAGCACTCCCAGTCCTCCTGACCTCCATTCTGGCCAACCCAGCACACCCACAGTCCTCCTGAGTGTCCCATGTCATGGTACATGTCACACAAGGCTGTCAGTTTTTGTCTCTCGGTCTGTCCTTCATGCTTGGAGTAGATTTCTCTCCCAGGTGCCTGGCTGGATGGCAGGCCCATTAATTATTTCAGAATCTTTTGTCCTGGAACAGCAGGCGTCCTTTAAATCCAGACGGGCAGGGGGAATCTCTGTCCCTCTGTGTGACCCCAGCCTCAGAGGGATCTAGTGTCCAGGACAAGGGATTTGGGAGTCCTCCCAGATGAAGTTTGTTCTGTGAAGGTGGCTTCCTTCCAGGAT